>NW_027667841.1:0-54000 GCF_963924665.1 Micromys minutus | reverse complement strand
TGGGGAAAAATTGCAGAAATTTCTCTTATTTTATGGCAAAATTGCAGAAATTTCACTTATTTCAGGGAAAAAAGGCAGAAATTTTCCTTATTTTGGGGCAAAAAGGCAGAAATTCTCCATATTTTGGTGCAAAAATCAGAAATTTCCCTTATTTTGAGGTAAAATGCTGAAATTCTTCTTATTTGGGGGCAAAAGGCAGAAATCTCCCTATTTTTGGGGTAAATTTGCAGAAATTTCACTTATTTCAGGGTAATAAGTCAGAAATTTTCCTTATTTTGGGGCAAAATACAGAAAATCCCTTTGTTTTGGGGGAAAAAGACAGAAATTCCACTTATTTAGAGGTAAAAAGGCAAAATTTCCCCTTATTTTGGAGCAAAATGTAGAAATTTCCCTTTTTTATTGCAAAAAGGTATGCATTCTTTTTATTTTCAGACAGAAAAACAGAAATTCCCCACATTTTCGGGCAAAAGGCAGAAATTCCCCTTATTTTGGGGCAAAATTGCAGAAATTTCCCTAATTGTGGGACAAAAAACAGAAATTCCCCTTATTTTGAAGAAAAATTGCAGAAATTTCTCATATTATGGGGAAAAATTGCAGAAATTTCCCTTATTTTAGGGCAAAATTCAGAAATTTCACTAATTGAAAGGCAATAAGGCAGAAATTCTCCTTATTTTGGGGCAAAACTCAGAAATTCCACTTATTTTGGGGCAAAATTCCAGAAATTTCCCTTATTTTGGGGCAAAATTACAGAAATTTTACTTATTTTGGGGCAAAATTGCAGAAATTTCACTTATTTCAGGAAAAAAAGGCAAAATATTCCTTATTTTGGGGCAAAAAGGAAGAAATTCCTAATATTTTGTGCCAAAATTCAGAAATTCCCCTCATTTTTAGGTAAAAAGTCTGAAATTCCCCTTATTTGGGGCAAAAAGGCAGAAATTTCCCTTATTTTGGGGCAAAATTGCAGAAATTTCATTTATTTCGGGTAAAAAGTCAGAAATTTTCCTTATTTTGGGGAAAAATGACAGAAATTCCCTTTGTTTTGGGGGATAAAAACAGAAATTACACTTATTTAGAGGCAAAAAATCAGAAACTCCCCTTATTTTAGGGCAAATTTGCAGAAATTTCCATTATTTGAGGGCAAAAAAACAGAAATTCCCCTTATTTTGGGGCAAAATTCCAGAAATTTCCTTTATTATGGGAAAAAATTGCAAAAATTTCTTTTATTTTAGGGCAAAATTGCAGAAATTTTACTTATTTCAGAGAAAAAAAGCAAAAATTTTTCTTATTTTGGGGCAAAGAGGCAGAAATTCCCATTATTTTGGGGCAAAAAGGCAGAAATTCACTTTATTTTGGGCTAAAATTGCAGAAATTTCACATATTTCAGGGCAAAAAGGCAGAAATTTCCCTTAATTTGGGGCAAAAATAAAGAAATTTCCCTTTTTTATGGGAAAAAGGTATGCATTCCCCTTATTTTCGGGCAAAAAGGCAGAAATTCTCCGTATTTTGGAGCAAAATTGCAGAAATTCCTCTAATTGTCGGACAAAAAGGCAGAAATTCTCCTTATTTTGGGGCAAAACTCAGAAATTCCACTTGTTTTGGGGCAAAATTCCAGAAATTTCCATTATTTTGGGGCAAAATTGCAGAAATTTCCCTAATTGTGGGGCAAAAAACAGAAATTCCCCTTATTTTGAAGCAAAATTGCAGAAATTTCCCTTATTATGGGGAAAAATTGCAGAAATTTCTCTTATTTTATAGCAAAATTTCAGAAATTTCACTTATTTTGGGGCAAAATTTCAGAAATTTCACTTATTTTAGAGAAAAAAGGCAGAATTTTTTTTATTTTGGGGCAAAAAGGCAGAAATTCTCCATATTTTGGTGCAAAAATCAGAAATTTCCCTTATTTTGAGGTAAAATGCTGAAATTCTTCTTATTTGGGGGCAAAAGGCAGAAATTTCCGTATTTTTGGGGCAAATTTGCAGAAATTTCACTTATTTCAGGGTAATAAGTCAGAAATTTTCCTTATTTTGGGGCAAAACTCAGAAATTCCACTTGTTTTGGGGCAAAATTCCAGAAATTTCCCTTATTTTGGGGCAAAATTGCAGAAATTTCCCTAATTGTGGGGCAAAAAACAGAAATTCCCTTTATTTTGAAGCAAAATTGCAGAAATTTCCCTTATTATGGGGAAAAATTGCAGAAATTTCTCTTATTTTATGGCAAAATTGCAGAAATTTCACTTATTTCAGGGAAAAAAGGCAGAAATTTTCCTTATTTTGGGGCAAAAAGGCAGAAATTCTCCATATTTTGGTGCAAAAATCAGAAATTTCCCTTATTTTGAGGTAAAATGCTGAAATTCTTCTTATTTGGGGGCAAAAGGCAGAAATTTCCCTATTTTGGGGGTAAATTTGCAGAAATTTCACTTATTTCAGGGTAATAAGTCAGAAATTTTCCTTATTTTGGGGCAAAATACAGAAAATCCCTTTGTTTTGGGGGAAAAAGACAGAAATTCCACTTATTTAGAGGTAAAAAGGCAAAATTTCCCCTTATTTTGGAGCAAAATGTAGAAATTTCCCTTTTTTATTGCAAAAAGGTATGCATTCTTTTTATTTTCAGACAGAAAAACAGAAATTCCCCACATTTTCGGGCAAAAGGCAGAAATTCCCCTTATTTTGGGGCAAAATTGCAGAAATTTCCCTAATTGTGGGACAAAAAACAGAAATTCCCCTTATTTTGAAGAAAAATTGCAGAAATTTCTCATATTATGGGGAAAAATTGCAGAAATTTCCCTTATTTTAGGGCAAAATTCAGAAATTTCACTAATTGAAAGGCAATAAGGCAGAAATTCTCCTTATTTTGGGGCAAAACTCAGAAATTCCACTTATTTTGGGGCAAAATTCCAGAAATTTTCCTTATTTTGGGGCAAAATTACAGAAATTTTACTTATTTTGGGGCAAAATTGCAGAAATTTCACTTATTTCAGGAAAAAAGGCAAAATATTCCTTATTTTGGGGCAAAAAGGAAGAAATTCCTAATATTTTGTGCCAAAATTCAGAAATTCCCCTCATTTTTAGGTAAAAAGTCTGAAATTCCCCTTATTTGGGGCAAAAAGGCAGAAATTTCCCTTATTTTGGGGCAAAATTGCAGAAATTTCATTTATTTCGGGTAAAAAGTCAGAAATTTTCCTTATTTTGGGGAAAAATGACAGAAATTCCCTTTGTTTTGGGGGATAAAAACAGAAATTACACTTATTTAGAGGCAAAAAATCAGAAACTCCCCTTATTTTAGGGCAAATTTGCAGAAATTTCCATTATTTGAGGGCAAAAAAACAGAAATTCCCCTTATTTTGGGGCAAAATTCCAGAAATTTCCTTTATTATGGGAAAAAATTGCAAAAATTTCTTTTATTTTAGGGCAAAATTGCAGAAATTTTACTTATTTCAGAGAAAAAAAGCAAAAATTTTTCTTATTTTGGGGCAAAGAGGCAGAAATTCCCATTATTTTGGGGCAAAAAGGCAGAAATTCACTTTATTTTGGGCTAAAATTGCAGAAATTTCACATATTTCAGGGCAAAAAGGCAGAAATTTCCCTTAATTTGGGGCAAAAATAAAGAAATTTCCCTTTTTTATGGGAAAAAGGTATGCATTCCCCTTATTTTCGGGCAAAAAGGCAGAAATTCTCCGTATTTTGGAGCAAAATTGCAGAAATTCCTCTAATTGTCGGACAAAAAGGCAGAAATTCTCCTTATTTTGGGGCAAAACTCAGAAATTCCACTTGTTTTGGGGCAAAATTCCAGAAATTTCCATTATTTTGGGGCAAAATTGCAGAAATTTCCCTAATTGTGGGGCAAAAAACAGAAATTCCCCTTATTTTGAAGCAAAATTGCAGAAATTTCCCTTATTATGGGGAAAAATTGCAGAAATTTCTCTTATTTTATGGCAAAATTTCAGAAATTTCACTTATTTTGGGGCAAAATTTCAGAAATTTCACTTATTTTAGAGAAAAAAGGCAGAATTTTTTTTTATTTTGGGGCAAAAAGGCAGAAATTCTCCATATTTTGGTGCAAAAATCAGAAATTTCCCTTATTTTGAGGTAAAATGCTGAAATTCTTCTTATTTGGGGGCAAAAGGCAGAAATTTCCGTATTTTTGGGGCAAATTTGCAGAAATTTCACTTATTTCAGGGTAATAAGTCAGAAATTTTCCTTATTTTGGGGCAAAATACAGAAAATCCTTTTGTTTTGGGGGAAAAAGACAGTAATTCCACTTATTTAGAGGTAAAAAGGCAAAATTTCCCCTTATTTTGGAGCAAAATGTAGAAATTTCCCTTTTTTATGGCAAAAAGGTATGCATTCTTTTTATTTTCAGACAGAAAAACAGAAATTCCCCACATTTTAGGGCAAAAGGCAGAAATTCCCCTTATTTTGGGGCAAAATTGCAGAAATTTCCCTAATTGTGGGACAAAAAACAGAAATTCCCCTTATTTTGAAGAAAAATTGCAGAAATTTCTCTTATTATGGGGAAAAATTGCAGAAATTTCCCTTATTTTAGGGCAAAATTCAGAAATTTCACTAATTGAAAGGCAATAAGGCAGAAATTCTCCTTATTTTGGGGCAAAACTCAGAAATTCCACTTATTTTGGGGCAAAATTCCAGAAATTTCCCTTATTTTGGGGCAAAATTACAGAAATTTTACTTATTTTGGGGCAAAATTGCAGAAATTTCACTTATTTCAGGAAAAAAAGGCAGAAATATTCCTTATTTTGGGGCAAAAAAGAAGAAATTCCTAATATTTTGTGCCAAAATTCAGAAATTCCCCTCATTTTTAGGTAAAAAGTCTGAAATTCCCCTTATTTGGGGCAAAAAGGCAGAAATTTCCCTTATATTGGGGCAAAATTGCAGAAATTTCACTTATTTCGGGTAAAAAGTCAGAAATTTTCCTTATTTTGGGGAAAAATGACAGAAATTCCCTTTGTTTTGGGGGATAAAAACAGAAATTACACTTATTTAGAGGCAAAAAAGCAGAAACTCCCCTTATTTTAGGGCAAATTTGCAGAAATTTCCATTATTTGAGGGCAAAAAAACAGAAATTCCCCTTATTTTGGGGCAAAATTCCAGAAATTTCCTTTATTATGGGAAAAAATTTCAAAAATTTCTTTTATTTTAGGGCAAAATTGCAGAAATTTTACTTATTTCAGAGAAAAAAAGCAAAAATTTTTCTTATTTTGGGGCAAATAGGCAGAAATTCCCATTATTTTGGGTCAAAAATGCAGAAATTCACTTTATTTTGGGCTAAAATTGCAGAAATTTCATATATTTCAGGGCAAAAAGGCAGAAATTTCCCTTAATTTGGGGCAAAAATAAAGAAATTTCCCTTTTTTATGGCAAAGAGGTATGCATTCCCCTTATTTTCGGGCAAAAAGTCAGAAATTCCCCGTATTTTTGGCAAAATTGCAGAAATTCCTCTAATTGTGGGACAAAAAGGCAGAAATTCTCCATATTTTGGGGCAAAACTCAGAAATTCCACTTGTTTTGGGGCAAAATTCCAGAAATTTCCCTTATTTTGGGGCAAAATTGCAGAAATTTCCCTAATTGTGGGGCAAAAAACAGAAATTCCCTTTATTTTGAAGCAAAATTGCAGAAATTTCCCTTATTATGGGGAAAAATTGCAAAAATTTCTCTTATTTTATGGCAAAATTGCAGAAATTTCACTTATTTCAGGGAAAAAAGGCAGAAATTTTCCTTATTTTGGGGCAAAAAGGCAGAAATTCTCCATATTTTGGTGCAAAAATCAGAAATTTCCCTTATTTTGAGGTAAAATGCTGAAATTCTTCTTATTTGGGGGCAAAAGGCAGAAATTTCCCTTATTTTTGGGCAATTTTGCAGAAATTTCACTTATTTCAGGGTAATAAGTCAGAAATTTTCCTTATTTTGGGGCAAAAATGATAAAAATTCCCTTTGTTTTGGGGGAAAAAGACAGAAATTCCACTTATTTAGAGGCAAAAAAGCAGAAATTCCCCTTATTTTAGGGCAAAATTGCAGAAATTTCTTTTATTTGGAGGCAAAAAACAGAAATTCCCCTTATTTTGGGGCAAAATTCCAGAAATTTCCTTTATTATGGGGAAAAATTGCAGAAATTTCCTTTATTTTAGGGCAAAATTGCAGAAATTTCACTCATTTCAGAGAAAAAAAGCAAAAATTTTTCTCATTTTTGGGTAAAAAGGCAGAAATTCCCATTATTTTGGGGCAAAAAGGCAGAAATTCACCTTATTTTGGGCTAAAATTGCAGAAATTTCACATATTTCAGGGCAAAAAGGCAGAAATTTCCCTTAATTTGGGGCAAAAATGAAGAAATTTCCCTTTTTTATGGCAAAAAAGTATGCATTCCTATTATTTTCGGGCAAAAAGGCAGAAATTCCCTGTATTTTGGAGCAAAATTGCAGAAATTTCCCTAATTGTGGGGCAAAAAGGCAGAAATTCTCCTTATTTTGGGGCAAAACTCAGAAATTCCAATTTTTTTTGGGACAAAATTCCAGAAATTTCCCTTATTTTGGGGCAAAATTACAGAAATTTTACTTATTTTGGGGCAAAATTGCAGAAATTTTACTTATTTCAGGGAAAAAAGGCAGAAATATTCCTTATTTTGGGGCAAAAAGGCAGAAATTCCTAATATTTTGTTCCAAAATGCAGAAATTCCCCTCATTTTGAGGTAAAAAGTCTGAAATTCCCCTTATTTGGGGCAAAAGGGCAGAAATTTCCCTTATATTGGGGCAAAATTGCAGAAATTTCACTTATTTCGGGTAATAAGTCAGAAATTTTCTTTATTTTGGGGCAAATATGACAGAAATTCCCTTTGTTTTGGGGGATAAAAACAGAAATTACACTTATTTAGAGGCAAAAAAGCAGAAACTCCCCTTATTTTAGGGCAAATTTGCAGAAATTTCCATTATTTGGGGGCAAAAAAACAGAAATTCCCCTTATTTTTGGGCAAAATTCCAGAAATTTTCTTTATTATGGGAAAAAATTGCAAAAATTTCTTTTATTTTAGGGCAAAATTGCAGAAATTTTACTTATTTCAGAGAAAAAAAGCAAAAATTTTTTTATTTTGGGGCAAAGAGGCAGAAATTCCCATTATTTTGGGGCAAAAAGGCAGAAATTCACTTTATTTTGGGCTAAAATTGCAGAAATTTCACATATTTCAGGGCAAAAAGGCAGAAATTTCCCTTAATTTGGGACAAAAATAAAGAAATTTCTCTTTTTTATGGGAAAAAGGTATGCATTCCCCTTATTTTCGGGCAAAAAGGCAGAAATTCTCCGTATTTTGGAGCAAAATTGCAGAAATTCCTCTAATTGTCGGACAAAAAGGCAGAAATTCTCCTGATTTTGGGGCAAAACTCAGAAATTCCACTTGTTTTGGGGCAAAATTCCAGAAATTTCCATTATTTTGGGGCAAAATTGCAGAAATTTCCCTAATTGTGGGGCAAAAAACAGAAATTCCCCTTATTTTGAAGCAAAATTGCAGAAATTTCCCTTATTATGGGGAAAAATTGCAGAAATTTCTCTTATTTTATGGCAAAATTTCAGAAATTTCACTTATTTTGGGGCAAAATTTCAGAAATTTCACTTATTTTAGAGAAAAAAGGCAGAAATTTTTTTTATTTTGGGGCAAAAAGGCAGAAATTCTCCATATTTTGGTGCAAAAATCAGAAATTTCCCTTATTTTGAGGTAAAATGCTGAAATTCTTCTTATTTGGGGGCAAAAGGCAGAAATTTCCGTATTTTTGGGGCAAATTTGCAGAAATTTCACTTATTTCAGGGTAATAAGTCAGAAATTTTCCTTAATTTGGGGCAAAATACAGAAAATCCCTTTGTTTTGGGGGAAAAAGACAGAAATTCCACTTATTTAGAGGTAAAAAGGCAAAATTTCCCCTTATTTTGGAGCAAAATGTAGAAATTTCCCTTTTTTATGGCAAAAAGCTATGCATTCTTTTTATTTTCAGACAGAAAAACAGAAATTCCCCACATTTTAGGGCAAAAGGCAGAAATTCCCCTTATTTTGGGGCAAAATTGCAGAAATTTCCCTAATTGTGGGACAAAAAACAGAAATTCCCCTTATTTTGAAGAAAAATTGCAGAAATTTCTCTTATTATGGAGAAAAATTGCAGAAATTTCCCTTATTTTAGGGCAAAATTCAGAAATTTCACTAATTGAAAGGCAATAAGGCAGAAATTCTCCTTATTTTGGGGCAAAACTAAGAAATTCCATTTTTTTGGGCAAAATTCCAGAAATTTCCCTTATTTTGGGGCAAAATTACAGAAATTTTACTTATTTTGGGGCAAAATTGCAGAAATTTCACTTATTTCAGGAAAAAAAGGCAGAAATATTCCTTATTTTGGGGCAAAAAGGAAGAAATTCCTAATATTTTGTGCCAAAATTCAGAAATTCCCCTCATTTTTAGGTAAAAAGTCTGAAATTCCCCTTATTTGGGGCAAAAAGGCAAAATTTCCCTTATATTGGGGCAAAATTGCAGAAATTTCACTTATTTCGGGTAAAAAGTCAGAAATTTTCCTTATTTTGGGGAAAAATGACAGAAATTCCCTTTGTTTTGGGGGATAAAAACAGAAATTACACTTATTTAGAGGCAAAAAAGCAGAAACTCCCCTTATTTTAGGGCAAATTTGCAGAAATTTCCATTATTTGAGGGCAAAAAAACAGAAATTCCCCTTATTTTGGGGCAAAATTCCAGAAATTTCCTTTATTATGGGAAAAAATTGCAAAAATTTCTTTTATTTTAGGGCAAAATTGCAGAAATTTTACTTATTTCAGAGAAAAAAAGCAAAAATTTTTTTTTGGGGGCAAATAGGCAGAAATTCCCATTATTTTGGGTCAAAAATGCAGAAATTCACTTTATTTTGGGCTAAAATTGCAGAAATTTCATATATTTCAGGGCAAAAAGGCAGAAATTTCCCTTAATTTGGGGCAAAAATAAAGAAATTTCCCTTTTTTATGGCAAAGAGGTATGCATTCCCCTTATTTTCGGGCAAAAAGTCAGAAATTCCCTGTATTTTTGGCAAAATTGCAGAAATTCCTCTAATTGTGGGACAAAAAGGCAGAAATTCTCCTTATTTTGGGGCAAAACTCAGAAATTCCACTTGTTTTGGGGCAAAATTCCAGAAATTTCCCTTATTTTGGGGCAAAATTGCAGAAATTTCCCTAATTGTGGGGCAAAAAACAGAAATTCCCCTTATTTTGAAGCAAAATTGCAGAAATTTCCCTTATTATGGGGAAAAATTGCAGAAATTTCTCTTATTTTATGGCAAAATTGCAGAAATTTCACTTATTTCAGGGAAAAAAGGCAGAAATTTAACTTATTTTGGGGCAAAAAGGCAGAAATTCTCCATATTTTGGTGCAAAAATCAGAAATTTCCCTTATTTTGAGGTAAAATGCTGAAATTCTTCTTATTTGGGGGCAAAAGGCAGAAATTTCCGTATTTTTGGGGCAAATTTGCAGAAATTTCACTTATTTCAGGGTAATAAGTCAGAAATTTTCCTTATTTTGGGGCAAAATACAGAAAATCCCTTTGTTTTGGGGGAAAAAGACAGAAATTCCACTTATTTAGAGGTAAAAAGGCAAAATTTCCCCTTATTTTGGAGCAAAATGTAGAAATTTCCCTTTTTTATGGCAAAAAGGTATGCATTCTTTTTATTTTCAGACAGAAAAACAGAAATTCCCCACATTTTAGGGCAAAAGGCAGAAATTCCCCTTATTTTGGGGCAAAATTGCAGAAATTTCCCTAATTGTGGGACAAAAAACAGAAATTCCCCTTATTTTGAAGAAAAATTGCAGAAATTTCTCTTATTATGGAGAAAAATTGCAGAAATTTCCCTTATTTTAGGGCAAAATTCAGAAATTTCACTAATTGAAAGGCAATAAGGCAGAAATTCTCCTTATTTTGGGGCAAAACTCAGAAATTCCACTTATTTTGGGGCAAAATTCCAGAAATTTCCCTTATTTTGGGGCAAAATTACAGAAATTTTACTTATTTTGGGGCAAAATTGCAGAAATTTCACTTATTTCAGGAAAAAAAGGCAGAAATATTCCTTATTTTGGGGCAAAAAGGAAGAAATTCCTAATATTTTTTGCCAAAATTCAGAAATTCCCCTCATTTTTAGGTAAAAAGTCTGAAATTCCCCTTATTTGGGGCAAAAAGGCAGAAATTTCCCTTATATTGGGGCAAAATTGCAGAAATTTCACTTATTTCGGGTAAAAAGTCAGAAATTTTCCTTATTTTGGGGAAAAATGACAGAAATTCCCTTTGTTTTGGGGGATAAAACAGAAATTACACTTATTTAGAGGCAAAAAAGCAGAAACTCCCCTTATTTTAGGGCAAATTTGCAGAAATTTCCATTATTTGAGGGCAAAAAAACAGAAATTCCCCTTATTTTGGGGCAAAATTCCAGAAATTTCCTTTATTATGGGAAAAAATTGCAAAAATTTCTTTTATTTTAGGGCAAAATTGCAGAAATTTTACTTATTTCAGAGAAAAAAAGCAAAAATTTTTCTTATTTTGGGGCAAATAGGCAGAAATTCCCATTATTTTGGGTCAAAAATGCAGAAATTCACTTTATTTTGGGCTAAAATTGCAGAAATTTCATATATTTCAGGGCAAAAAGGCAGAAATTTCCCTTAATTTGGGGCAAAAATAAAGAAATTTCCCTTTTTTATGGCAAAGAGGTATGCATTCCCCTTATTTTCGGGCAAAAAGTCAGAAATTCCCCGTATTTTTGGCAAAATTGCAGAAATTCCTCTAATTGTGGGACAAAAAGGCAGAAATTCTCCTTATTTTGGGGCAAAACTCAGAAATTCCACTTGTTTTGGGGCAAAATTCCAGAAATTTCCCTTATTTTGGGGCAAAATTGCAGAAATTTCCCTAATTGTGGGGCAAAAAACAGAAATTCCCCTTATTTTGAAGCAAAATTGCAGAAATTTCCCTTATTATGGGGAAAAATTGCAGAAATTTCTCTTATTTTATGGCAAAATTGCAGAAATTTCACTTATTTCAGGGAAAAAAGGCAGAAATTTTCCTTATTTTGGGGCAAAAAGGCAGAAATTCTCCATATTTTGGTGCAAAAATCAGAAATTTCCCTTATTTTGAGGTAAAATGCTGAAATTCTTCTTATTTGGGGGCAAAAGGCAGAAATTTCCCTATTTTTGGGGCAAATTTGCAGAAATTTCACTTATTTCAGGGTAATAAGTCAGAAATTTTCCTTATTTTGGGGCAAAATACAGAAAATCCCTTTGTTGTTGGGGAAAAAGACAGAAATTCCACTTATTTAGAGGTAAAAAGGCAAAATTTCCCCTTATTTTGGAGCAAAATGTAGAAATTTCCCTTTCTTATGGCAAAAAGGTATGCATTCTTTTTATTTTCAGACAGAAAAACAGAAATTCCCCACATTTTAGGGCAAAAGGCAGAAATTCCCCTTATTTTGGGGCAAAATTGCAGAAATTTCCCTAATTGTGGGACAAAAAACAGAAATTCCCCTTATTTTGAAGAAAAATTGCAGAAATTTCTCTTATTATGGGGAAAAATTGCAGAAATTTCCCTTATTTTAGGGCAAAATTCAGAAATTTCACTAATTGAAAGGCAAAAGGCAGAAATTCTCCTTATTTTGGGGCAAAACTCAGAAATTCCACTTATTTTGGGGCAAAGTTCCAGAAATTTCCCTTATTTTGGGGCAAAATTACAGAAATTTTACTTATTTTGGGGCAAAATTGCAGAAATTTCACTTATTTCAGGAAAAAAAGGCAGAAATATTCCTTATTTTGGGGCAAAAAGGAAGAAATTCCTAATATTTTGTGCCAAAATTCAGAAATTCCCCTCATTTTTAGGTAAAAAGTCTGAAATTCCCCTTATTTGGGGCAAAAAGGCAGAAATTTCCCTTATATTGGGTCAAAATTGCAGAAATTTCACTTATTTCGGGTAAAAAGTCAGAAATTTTCCTTATTTTGGGGAAAAATGACAGAAATTCCCTTTGTTTTGGGGGATAAAAACAGAAATTACACTTATTTAGAGGCAAAAAAGCAGAAACTCCCCTTATTTTAGGGCAAATTTTCAGAAATTTCCATTATTTGAGGGCAAAAAAACAGAAATTCCCCTTATTTTGGGGCAAAATTCCAGAAATTTCCTTTATTATGGGAAAAAATTGCAAAAATTTCTTTTATTTTAGGGCAAAATTGCAGAAATTTTACTTATTTCAGAGAAAAAAAGCAAAAATTTTTCTTATTTTGGGGCAAATAGGCAGAAATTCCCATTATTTTGGGTCAAAAATGCAGAAATTCACTTTATTTTGGGCTAAAATTGCAGAAATTTCATATATTTCAGGGCAAAAATGCAGAAATTTCCCTTAATTTGGGGCAAAAATAAAGAAATTTCCCTTTTTTATGGCAAAGAGGTATGCATTCCCCTTATTTTCGGGCAAAAAGTCAGAAATTCCCCGTATTTTTGGCAAAATTGCAGAAATTCCTCTAATTGTGGAACAAAAAGGCAGAAATTCTCCTTATTTTGGGGCAAAACTCAGAAATTCCACTTGTTTTGGGGCAAAATTCCAGAAATTTCCCTTATTTTGGGGCAAAATTGCAGAAATTTCCCTAATTGTGGGGCAAAAAACAGAAATTCCCCTTATTTTGAAGCAAAATTGCAGAAATTTCCCTTATTATGGGGAAAAATTGCAGAAATTTCTCTTATTTTATGACAAAATTGCAGAAATTTCACTTATTTCAGGGAAAAAAGGCAGAAATTTTCCTTATTTTGGGGCAAAAAGGCAGAAATTCTCCATATTTTGGTGCAAAAATCAGAAATTTCCCTTATTTTGAGGTAAAATGCTGAAATTCTTCTTATTTGGGGGCAAAAGGCAGAAATTTCCCTATTTTTGGGGCAAATTTGCAGAAATTTCACTTATTTCAGGGTAATAAGTCAGAAATTTTCCTTATTTTGGGGCAAAATGCAGAAATTCCCTTTGTTTTGGGGGAAAAAGACAGAAATTCCACTTATTTAGAGGTAAAAAGGCAAAATTTCCCCATATTTTGGAGCAAAATGTAGAAATTTCCCTTTTTTATGGCAAAAAGTTATGCATTCTTTTTATTTTCAGACAGAAAGGCAGAAATTCCCCATATTTTAGGGCAAAAGGCAGAAATTCCCCTTATTTTGGGGCAAAATTGCAGAAACTTCCCTAATTGTAGGACAAAAAACAGAAATTCCCCTTATTTTGAAGGAAAATTGCAGAAATTTCACTTATTATGGGGAAAAATTGCAGAAATTTCCCTTATTTTAGAGCAAAATTGCAGAAATTTCACTAATGTGGGGCAAAAAGGCAGAAATTCTCCTTATTTTGGGGCAAAACTCAGAATTTCCACTTATTTTGGGGCAAAATTCCAGAAATTTTTCTTATTTTGGGGCAAAATTGCAGAAATTTTACTTATTTTGGAGAAAAATTGCAGAAATTTCACTTATTTTAGGGCAAAATTGCAGAAATTTCACTTATTTCGAAGAAAAAAAGCAAAAAATTTTCTTATTTTGGGGTAAAAATGCAGAAATTTTCATTATTTTGGGGCAAAAAGGCAGAAATTCACCTTATTTTGGGCTAAAATTGCAGAAATTTCACATATTTCAGGGCAAAAAAACAGAAATTTCCCTTAATTTGGGGCAAAAATGAAGAAATTTCCCTTTTTTATGGCAAAAGAGTATGCATTACTATTATTTTCGGGCAAAAAGGCAGAAATTCCCTGTATTTTGGAGCAAAATTGCAGAAATTTCCCTAATTGTGGGGCAAAAAGGCAGAAATTCTCCTTATTTTGGGGCAAAACTCAGAAATTCCACTTATTTTGTGGCAAAATTCCAGAAATTTCCCTTATTTTGGAGCAAAATTGCAGAAATTACACTTATTTTGTGGCAAAATTGCAGAAATTTCACGTATTTCAGGGAAAAAAAGGTAGAAATTTTCCTTATTTTGGGGCAAAAAGGCAGAAATTCTCTTTATTTTGGGGCAAAACTCAGAAATTCCACTTATTTTGGGGCAAAATTCCAGAAATTTCCTTTATTTTGGGGAAAAATTGCAGAAATTTTACTTATTTTGGGGCAAAATTTCAGAAATTTCACTTATTTCAGGGCAAAAAGGCAGAAATTTTCCTTATTTTGGGGCAAAAAGGCACAAATTCCTAATATTTTGTGCCAAAATTTAGAAATTGCCCTTATTTTGAGGTAAAAAGGCTGAAATTCCCCTTATTTGGGGGCAAAAGGCAGAATTTTCCCTTATAATGGGGCAAAATTTCAGAAATTTCACTTATTTCAGGGTAATAAGTCAGAAATTTTTCTTATTTTGGGGCAAAAATGACAGAAATTACCTTTGTTTTCGGGGAAAAGACAGAAATTCCACTTATTTAAAGGCAAAAAAGCTGAAATTCCTCTTATTTTAGGGCAAAATTCCAGAAATATCCATTATTTGGGGGCAAAAAAACAGAAATTCCCCTTATTTTGGGGCAAAATTCCAGAAATTTCCCTTATTATGGGGAAAAATTGCAGAAATTTCCCTTATTTTAGGGCAAAATTGCAGAAATTTCACTTATTTCAGAGAAAAAAAGCAAAAATTTTTCTTATTTTGGGGTAAAAAGGCAGAAATTCCCATTATTTTGGGGCAAAAAGGCAGAAATTCACCTTATTTTGGGCTAAAATTGCAAAAATTTCACATATTTCAGGGCAAAAAGGCAGAAATTTCCCTTAATTTGGGGCAAAAATGAAGAAATTTCCCTTTTTTATGGCAAAAAAGTATGCATTCCTATTATTTTCGGGCAAAAAGGCAGAAATTCCCTGTATTTTGGAGCAAAATTGCAGAAATTTCCCTAATTGTAGGGCAAAAAGGCAGAAATTCTCCTTATTTTGGGGCAAAACTCAGAAATTCCACTTATTTTGGGGCCAAATTCCAGAAATTTCCCTTATTTTTGGGCAAAATTGCAGAAATTACACTTATTTTGTGGCAAAATTGCAGAAATTTCACTTATTTCAGGGAAAAAAAGGTAGAAATTTTCCTTATTTTGGGGCAAAAAGGCAGAAATTCCTAATATTTTGTGGCAAAAATGCAGAAATTCCTAATATTTTGTTGCAAAAATGAAGAAATTTCCCTTATTTTGAGGTAAAAATGCTGAAATTCCCCTTATTTGGGGGCAAAAAGGCAGAAATTTCCTTTATTTTGGGGCAAATTTGCAAAAATTTCACTTATTTCAGGGTAATAAGTCAGAAATTTTCTATATTTTGGGGCAAAAAAGACAGAAATTCTTTTTGTTTTGGGGGAAAATACAGAAAATCCACTTATTCAAAGGAAAAAAGTAAAAGTTCCGCTTATTTTGGAGCAAAAATGAAGAAATTTCCCTTTTTTATGGCATAAAGTTATGCATTCTTCTTATTTTCAGACAATAGGCAGAAATTTCCCATATTTTGGGGCAAAAGCCAGAAATTTCCCTTATTTTACAGCAAAATTGCAGAAATTTCACTAATTGTGGCGCAAAAAGGCAGAAATTCTTTTTATTTTGGGGCAAAACTCAGAAATTCCACTTATTTTGGGGCAAAATTCCAGAAAGTTCCCTTATATTGGGGCAAAATTGCAGAAATTTTACTTATTTTGGCGCAAAATTGCAGACATTTCACTTATTTCAGGGAAATAAGGCAGAAATTTTTTTTATTTTGGGGCAAAAATGCAAAATTTTCCATATTTTGGTGCAAAAATCAGAAATTTCCCTTATTTTGAGGTAAAAAGGCAGACATTCCCCTTATTTTGGAGCAAAAGGCAGAACTTTCCCTATTTTTGGGGCAAATTTGCAGAAATTTCACTTATTTCAGGGTAATAAGTCAGAAATTTTCCTTATTTTGGGGCAAAAATGACAGAAATTCCCTTTGTATTGGGGGAAAAATACAGAAATTCCACTTATTTAGAGGCAAAAAAGCAGAAATTCCCCTTATTTTAGGGCAAAATTCCAGAAATTTCCCTTATTTGGTGGCAAATAAGAGAAATTCCCCTTATTTTGGGGCAAAATTCCAGAAATTTCCCTTATTATGGGTAAAAATTGCAGAAATTTCCTTTATTTTAAGGCAAAATTGCAGAAATTTCACTTATTTCAGAGAAAAAAGGCAAAAATTTTTCTTCTTTTGGGGCAAAAAGGCAGAAATTCCCATTATTTTGGGGCAAAAAGGCAGAAATTCACCTTATTTGGGCTAAAATTTCAGAAATTTCTTATATTTCAGGGCAAAAAGGCAGAAATTTCCCTTAATTTGGGGCAAAAATGAAGAAATTTCTCTTTTTTATGGCAAAAAGTTATGCATTCCCCTTATTTTCGGGCAAAGAGGCAGAAATTCCCCGTATTTTGGAGCAAAATTGCAGAAATTCCCCTAATTGTGGGGCAAAAAGGCAGAAATTCTCCTTATTTTGGGGCAAAACTCAGAAATTCCACCTATTTTGGGGCAAAATACCCGAATTTTTCCTAATTTTGGGGAAAAATTGCAGAAATTTAACTTATTTTGGGGCAAAATTGCAAAGATTTCACTTATTTCAGGGAAAAAAATGCAGAAATTTTCCTTATTTGGGGGCAAAAATGCAGAAATTCCTAATATTTTGTGGCAATAATGCAGATATTCCTAATATTTTGTTGCAAAAATGCAGAAATTTTCATTATTTTGAGGTAAAAAGGCTGAAATTCCTTTTATTTGAAGGCAAAAAGCAGAAATTTCCCTTATTCTGGGGCAATTTTGCAGAAATTTCACTTATTTCAGGGTAATAAGTCAGAAATTTTCCTTATTTTGGGGCAAAAATGATAGAAATTCCTTTTGTTTTGGGGGAAAAAGACAGAAATTCCACTTATTTAGAGGCAAAAAAGCAGAAATTCCCCTTATTTTAGGGCAAAATTGCAGAAATTTCTTTTATTTGGAGGCAAAAAACAGAAATTCCCCTTATTTTGGGGCAAAATTCCAGAAATTTCCTTTATTATGGGGAAAAATTGCAGAAATTTCCTTTATTTTAGGGCAAAATTGCAGAAATTTCACTTATTTCAGAGAAAAAAAGCAAAAATTTTTCTCATTTTTGGGTAAAAAGGCAGAAATTCTCATTATTTTGGGGCAAAAAGGCAGAAATTCACCTTATTTTGGGCTAAAATTGCAGAAATTTCACATATTTCAGGGCAAAAAGGCAGAAATTTCCCTTAATTTGGGGCAAAAATGAAGAAATTTCCCTTTTTTATGGCAAAAAAGTATGCATTCCTATTATTTTCGGGCAAAAAGGCAGAAATTCCCTGTGTTTTGGAGCAAAATTGCAGAAATTTCGCCAATTGTGGGGCAAAAAGGCAGAAATTCTCCTTATTTTGGGGCAAAACTCAGAAATTCCACTTATTTTGGGGCAAAATTCCAGAAATTTCCTTTATTTTGGGGAAAAATTGCAGAAATTTTACTTATTTTGGGGCAAAATTTCAGAAATTTCACTTATTTCAGGGCAAAAAGGCAGAAATTATCCTTATTTTGGGGCAAAAAGGCACAAATTCCTAATATTTTGTGCCAAAATTTAGAAATTCCCCTTATTTTGAGGTAAAAAGGCTGAAATTCCCCTTATTTGGGGGCAAAAGGCAGAATTTTCCCTTATAATGGGGCAAAATTTCAGAAATTTCACTTATTTCAGGGTAATAAGTCAGAAATTTTTCTTATTTTGGGGCAAAAATGACAGAAATTACCTTTGTTTTCGGGGAAAAGACAGAAATTCCACTTATTTAAAGGCAAAAAAGCTGAAATTCCCCTTATTTTAGGGCAAAATTCCAGAAATTTCCATTATTTGGGGGCAAAAAAACAGAAATTCCCCTTATTTTGGGGCAAAATTCCAGAAATTTCCCTTATTATGGGGAAAAATTGCAGAAATTTCCCTTATTTTAGGGCAAAATTGCAGAAATTTCACTTATTTCAGAGAAAAAAAGCAAAAATTTTTCTTATTTTGGGGTAAAAAGGCAGAAATTCCTATTATTTTGGGGCAAAAAGGCAGAAATTCACCTTATTTTGGGCTAAAATTGCAGAAATTTCACATATTTCAGGGCAAAAATGCAGAAATTTCCCTTAATTTGGAGCAAAAAATGAAGAAATTTCCCTTTTTTATGGCAAAAAAGTATGCATTCCTATTATTTTCGGGCAAAAAGGCAGAAATTCCCTGTATTTTGGAGCAAAATTGCAGAAATTTCCATAATTGTGGGGCAAAAAGGCAGAAATTCTCCTTATTTTGGGGCAAAACTCAAAAATTCCAATTTTTTTTGGGACAAAATTCCAGAAATTTCCCTTATTTTGGGGCAAAATTACAGAAATTTTACTTATTTTGGGGCAAAATTGCAGAAATTTTACTTATTTCAGGGAAAAAAGGCAGAAATATTCCTTATTTTGGGGCAAAAAGGCAGAAATTCCTAATATTTTGTTCCAAAATGCAGAAATTCCCCTCATTTTGAGGTAAAAAGTCTGAAATTCCCCTTATTTGGGGCAAAAGGGAAGAAATTTCCCTTATATTGGGGCAAAATTGCAGAAATTTCACTTATTTCGGGTAATAAGTCAGAAATTTTCCTTATTTTGGGGCAAAAATGACAGAAATTCCCTTTGTTTTGGGGGATAAAAACAGAAATTACACTTATTTAGAGGCAAAAAAGCAGAAACTCCCCTTATTTTAGGGCAAATTTGCAGAAATTTCCATTATTTGGGGGCAAAAAAACAGAAATTCCCCTTATTTTTGGGCAAAATTCCAGAAATTTTCTTTATTATGGGAAAAAATTGCAAAAATTTCTTTTATTTTAGGGCAAAATTGCAGAAATTTTACTTATTTCAGAGAAAAAAAGCAAAAATTTTTCTTATTTTGGGGCAAAGAGGCAGAAATTCCCATTATTTTGGGGCAAAAAGGCAGAAATTCACTTTATTTTGGGCTAAAATTGCAGAAAGTTCACATATTTCAGGGCAAAAAGGCAGAAATTTCCCTTAATTTGGGGCAAAAATAAAGAAATTTCCCTTTTTTATGGGAAAAAGGTATGCATTCCCCTTATTTTCGGGCAAAAAGGCAGAAATTCTCCGTATTTTGGAGCAAAATTGCAGAAATTCCTCTAATTGTCGGACAAAAAGGCAGAAATTCTCCTGATTTTGGGGCAAAACTCAGAAATTCCACTTGTTTTGGGGCAAAATTCCAGAAATTTCCATTATTTTGGGGCAAAATTGCAGAAATTTCCCTAATTGTGGGGCAAAAAACAGAAATTCCCCTTATTTTGAAGCAAAATTGCAGAAATTTCCCTTATTATGGGGAAAAATTGCAGAAATTTCTCTTATTTTATGGCAAAATTTCAGAAATTTCACTTATTTTGGGGCAAAATTTCAGAAATTTCACTTATTTTAGAGAAAAAAGGCAGAAATTTTTTTTTATTTTGGGGCAAAAAGGCAGAAATTCTCCATATTTTGGTGCAAAAATCAGAAATTTCCCTTATTTTGAGGTAAAATGCTGAAATTCTTCTTATTTGGGGGCAAAAGGCAGAAATTTCCCTATTTTTGGGGCAAATTTGCAGAAATTTCACTTATTTCAGGGTAATAAGTCAGAAATTTTCTTTATTTTGGGGCAAAATACAGAAAATCCCTTTGTTTTGGCGGAAAAAGACAGAAATTCCACTTATTTAGAGGTAAAAAGGCAAAATTTCCCCTTATTTTGGAGCAAAATGTAGAAATTTCCCTTTTTTATGGCAAAAAGGTATGCATTCTTTTTATTTTCAGACAGAAAAACAGAAATTCCCCACATTTTAGGGCAAAAGGCAGAAATTCCCCTTATTTTGGGGCAAAATTGCAGAAATTTCCCTAATTGTGGGACAAATAACAGAAATTCCCCTTATTTTGAAGAAAAATTGCAGAAATTTCTCTTATTATGGGGAAAAATTGCAGAAATTTCCCTTATTTTAGGGCAAAATTCAGAAATTTCACTATTTGAAAGGCAATAAGGCAGAAATTCTCCTTATTTTGGGGCAAAACTCAGAAATTCCACTTATTTTGGGGCAAAATTCCAGAAATTTCCCTTATTTTGGGGCAAAATTACAGAAATTTTACTTATTTTGGGGCAAAATTGCAGAAATTTCACTTATTTCAGGAAAAAAAGGCAGAAATATTCCTTATTTTGGGGCAAAAAGGAAGAAATTCCTAATATTTTGTGCCAAAATTCAGAAATTCCCCTCATTTTTAGGTAAAAAGTCTGAAATTCCCCTTATTTGGGGCAAAAAGGCAGAAATTTCCCTTATATTGGGGCAAAATTGCAGAAATTTCACTTATTTCGGGTAAAAAGTCAGAAATTTTCCTTATTTTGGGGAAAAATGACAGAAATTCCCTTTGTTTTGGGGGATAAAAACAGAAATTACACTTATTTAGAGGCAAAAAATCAGAAACTCCCCTTATTTTAGGGCAAATTTGCAGAAATTTCCATTATTTGAGGGCAAAAAAACAGAAATTCCCATTATTTTGGGGCAAAATTCCAGAAATTTCCTTTATTATGGGAAAAAATTGCAAAAATTTCTTTTATTTTAGGGCAAAATTGCAGAAATTTTACTTATTTCAGAGAAAAAAAGCAAAAATTTTTCTTATTTTGGGGCAAATAGGCAGAAATTCCCATTATTTTGGGTCAAAAATGCAGAAATTCACTTTATTTTGGGCTAAAATTGCAGAAATTTCATATATTTCAGGGCAAAAAGGCAGAAATTTCCCTTAATTTGGGGAAAAATAAAGAAATTTCCCTTTTTTATGGCAAAGAGGTATGCATTCCCCTTATTTTCGGGCAAAAAGTCAGAAATTCCCCGTATTTTTGGCAAAATTGCAGAAATTCCTCTAATTGTGGGACAAAAAGGCAGAAATTCTCCTTATTTTGGGGCAAAACTCAGAAATTCCACTTGTTTTGGGGCAAAATTCCAGAAATTTCCCTTATTTTGGGGCAAAATTGCAGAAATTTCCCTAATTGTGGGGCAAAAAACAGAAATTCCCCTTATTTTGAAGCAAAATTGCAGAAATTTCCCTTATTATGGGGAAAAATTGCAGAAATTTCTCTTATTTTATGGCAAAATTGCAGAAATTTCACTTATTTCAGGGAAAAAAGGCAGAAATTTTCCTTATTTTGGGGCAAAAAGGCAGAAATTCTCCATATTTTGGTGCAAAAATCAGAAATTTCCCTTATTTTGAGGTAAAATGCTGAAATTCTTCTTATTTGGGGGCAAAAGGCAGAAATTTCCCTATTTTTGGGGCAAATTTGCAGAAATTTCACTTATTTCAGGGTAATAAGTCAGAAATTTTCCTTATTTTGGGGCAAAATGCAGAAATTCCCTTTGTTTTGGGGGAAAAAGACAGAAATTCCACTTATTTAGAGGTAAAAAGGCAAAATTTCCCCTTATTGTGGAGCAAAATGTAGAAATTTCCCTTTTTTATGGCATAAAGTTATGCATTCTTTTTATTTTCAGACAGAAAGGCAGAAATTCCCCATATTTTAGGGCAAAAGGCAGAAATTCCCCTTATTTTGGGGCAAAATTGCAGAAACTTCCCTAATTGTAGGACAAAAAACAGAAATTCCCCTTATTTTGAAGGAAAATTGCAGAAATTTCCCTTATTATGGGGAAAAATTGCAGAAATTTCCCTTATTTTAGAGCAATATTGCAGAAATTTCACTAATGTGGGGCAAAAAGGCAGAAATTCTCCTTATTTTGGGGCAAAACTCAGAATTTCCACTTATTTTGGGGCAATATTCCAGAAATTTTTCTTATTTTGGGGCAAAATTGCAGAAATTTTACTTATTTTGGAGAAAAATTGCAGAAATTTTACTTATTTTAGGGCAAAATTGCAGAAATTTCACTTATTTCGAAGAAAAAAAGCAAAAAATTTTCTTATTTTGGGGTAAAAATGCAGAAATTTTTATTATTTTGGGGCAAAAAGGCAGAAATTCACCTTATTTTGGGCTAAAATTGCAGAAATTTCACATATTTCAGGGCAAAAAAACAGAAATTTCCCTTAATTTGGGGCAAAAATGAAGAAATTTCCCTTTTTTATGGCAAAAGAGTATGCATTACTATTATTTTCGGGCAAAAAGGCAGAAATTCCCTGTATTTTGGAGCAAAATTGCAGAAATTTCCCTAATTGTGGGGCAAAAAGGAAGAAATTCTCCTTATTTTGGGGCAAAACTCAGAAATTCCACTTATTTTGTGGCAAAATTCCAGAAATTTCCCTTATTTTGGAGCAAAATTGCAGAAATTACACTTATTTTGTGGCAAAATTGCAGAAATTTCACTTATTTCAGGGAAAAAAAGGTAGAAATTTTCCTTATTTTGGGGCAAAAAGGCAGAAATTCTCTTTATTTTGGGGCAAAACTCAGAAATTCCACTTATTTTGGGGCAAAATTCCAGAAATTTCCTTTATTTTGGGGAAAAATTGCAGAAATTTTACTTATTTTGGTGCAAAATTTCAGAAATTTCACTTATTTCAGGGCAAAAAGGCAGAAATTTTCCTTATTTTGGGGCAAAAAGGCACAAATTCCTAATATTTTGTGCCAAAATTTAGAAATTGCCCTTATTTTGAGGTAAAAAGGCTGAAATTCTCCTTATTTGGGGGCAAAAGGCAGAATTTTCCCTTATAATGGGGCAAAATTTCAGAAATTTCACTTATTTCAGGGTAATAAGTCAGAAATTTTTCTTATTTTGGGGCAAAAATGACAGAAATTACCTTTGTTTTCAGGGAAAAGACAGAAATTCCACTTATTTAAAGGCAAAAAAGCTGAAATTCCTCTTATTTTAGGGCAAAATTCCAGAAATATCCATTATTTGGGGGCAAAAAAACAGAAATTCCCCTTATTTTGGGGCAAAATTCCAGAAATTTCCCTTATTATGGGGAAAAATTGCAGAAATTTCCCTTATTTTAGGGCAAAATTGCAGAAATTTCACTTATTTCAGAGAAAAAAAGCAAAAATTTTTCTTATTTTGGGGTAAAAAGGCAGAAATTCCCATTATTTTGGGGCAAAAAGGCAGAAATTCACCTTATTTTGGGCTAAAATTGCAAAAATTTCACATATTTCAGGGCAAAAAGGCAGAAATTTCCCTTAATTTGGGGCAAAAATGAAGAAATTTCCCTTTTTTATGGCAAAAAAGTATGCATTCCTATTATTTTCGGGCAAAAAGGCAGAAATTCCCTGTATTTTGGAGCAAAATTGCAGAAATTTCACTTATTTCGGGTAATAAGTCAGAAATTTTCCTTATTTTGGGGCAAAACTCAGAAATTCCACTTATTTTGGGGCCAAATTCCAGAAATTTCCCTTATTTTTGGGCAAAATTGCAGAAATTACACTTATTTTGTGGCAAAATTGCAGAAATTTCACTTATTTCAGGGAAAAAAAGGTAGAAATTTTCCTTATTTTGGGGCAAAAAGGCAGAAATTCCTAATATTTTGTGGCAAAAATGCAGAAATTCCTAATATTTTGTTGCAAAAATGAAGAAATTTCCCTTATTTTGAGGTAAAAAGGCTGAAATTCCCCTTATTTGGGGGCAAAAAGGCAGAAATTTCCTTTATTTTGGGGCAAATTTGCAAAAATTTCACTTATTTCAGGGTAATAAGTCAGAAATTTTCTATATTTTGGGGCAAAAAAGACAGAAATTCTTTTTGTTTTGGGGAAAAATACAGAAAATCCACTTATTCAAAGGAAAAAAGTAAAAGTTCCGCTTATTTTGGAGCAAAAATGAAGAAATTTCCCTTTTTTATGGCATAAAGTTATGCATTCTTCTTATTTTCAGACAATAGGCAGAAATTTCCCATATTTTGGGGCAAAAGCCAGAAATTTCCCTTATTTTACAGCAAAATTGCAGAAATTTCACTAATTGTGGCGCAAAAAGGCAGAAATTCTTTTTATTTTGGGGCAAAACTCAGAAATTCCACTTATTTTGGGGCAAAATTCCAGAAAGTTCCCTTATATTGGGGCAAAATTGCAGAAATTTTACTTATTTTGGCGCAAAATTGCAGACATTTCACTTATTTCAGGAAAATAAGGCAGAAATTTTTTTATTTTGGGGCAAAAATGCAAAATTTTCCATATTTTGGTGCAAAAATCAGAAATTTCCCTTATTTTGAGGTAAAAAGGCAGAAATTCCCCTTATTTTGGAGCAAAAGGCAGAACTTTCCCTATTTTTGGGGCAAATTTGCAGAAATTTCACTTATTTCAGGGTAATAAGTCAGAAATTTTCCTTATTTTGGGGCAAAAATGACAGAAATTCCCTTTGTATTGGGGGAAAAATACAGAAATTCCACTTATTTAGAGGCAAAAAAGCAGAAATTCCCCTTATTTTAGGGCAAAATTGCAGAAATTTCCCTTATTTGGTGGCAAATAAGAGAAATTCCCCTTATTTTGGGGCAAAATTCCAGAAATTTCCCTTATTATGGGTAAAAATTGCAGAAATTTCCTTTATTTTAAGGCAAAATTGCAGAAATTTCACTTATTTCAGAGAAAAAAGGCAAAAATTTTTCTTCTTTTGGGGCAAAAAGGCAGAAATTCCCATTATTTTGGGGCAAAAAGGCAGAAATTCACCTTATTTGGGCTAAAATTTCAGAAATTTCTTATATTTCAGGGCAAAAAGGCAGAAATTTCCCTTAATTTGGGGCAAAAATGAAGAAATTTCTCTTTTTTATGGCAAAAAGTTATGCATTCCCCTTATTTTCGGGCAAAAAGGCAGAAATTCCCCGTATTTTGGAGCAAAATTGCAGAAATTCCCCTAATTGTGGGGCAAAAAGGCAGAAATTCTCCTTATTTTGGGGCAAAACTCAGAAATTCCACCTATTTTGGGGCAAAATACCCGAATTTTTCCTAATTTTGGGGAAAAATTGCAGAAATTTAACTTATTTTGGGGCAAAATTGCAAAGATTTCACTTATTTCAGGGAAAAAAATGCAGAAATTTTCCTTATTTGGGGGCAAAAATGCAGAAATTCCTAATATTTTGTGGCAATAATGCAGAAATTCCTAATATTTTGTTGCAAAAATGCAGAAATTTTCATTATTTTGAGGTAAAAAGGCTGAAATTCCTTTTATTTGAAGGCAAAAAGCAGAAATTTCCCTTATTCTGGGGCAATTTTGCAGAAATTTCACTTATTTCAGGGTAATAAGTCAGAAATTTTCCTTATTTTGGGGCAAAAATGATAGAAATTCCTTTTGTTTTGGGGGAAAAAGACAGAAATTCCACTTATTTAGAGGCAAAAAAAGCAGAAATTCCCCTTATTTTAGGGCAAAATTGCAGAAATTTCTTTTATTTGGAGGCAAAAAACAGAAATTCCCCTTATTTTGGGGCAAAATTCCAGAAATTTCCTTTATTATGGGGAAAAATTGCAGAAATTTCCTTTATTTTAGGGCAAAATTGCAGAAATTTCACTTATTTCAGAGAAAAAAAGCAAAAATTTTTCTCATTTTTGGATAAAAAGGCAGAAATTCCCATTATTTTGGGGCAAAAAGGCAGAAATTCACATTATTTTGGGCTAAAATTGCAGAAATTTCACATATTTCAGGGCAAAAAGGCAGAAATTTCCCTTAATTTGGGGCAAAAATGAAGAAATTTCCCTTTTTTATGGCAAAAAAGTATGCATTCCTATTATTTTCGGGCAAAAAGGCAGAAATTCCCTGTATTTTGGAGCAAAATTGCAGAAATTTCGCCAATTGTGGGGCAAAAAGGCAGAAATTCTCCTTATTTTGGGGCAAAACTCAGAAATTCCACTTATTTTGGGGCAAAATTCCAGAAATTTCCTTTATTTTGGGGAAAAATTGCAGAAATTTTACTTATTTTGGGGCAAAATTTCAGAAATTTCACTTATTTCAGGGCAAAAAGGCAGAAATTATCCTTACTTTGGGGCAAAAAGGCACAAATTCCTAATATATTGTGCCAAAATTTAGAAATTGCCCTTATTTTGAGGTAAAAAGGCTGAAATTCCCCTTATTTGGGGGCAAAAGGCAGAATTTTCCCTTATAATGAGGCAAAATTTCAGAAATTTCACTTATTTCAGGGTAATAAGTCAGAAATTTTTCTTATTTTGGGGCAAAAATGACAGAAATTACCTTTGTTTTCGGGGAAAAGACAGAAATTCCACTTATTTAAAGGCAAAAAAGCTGAAATTCCCCTTATTTTAGGGCAAAATTCCAGAAATTTCCATTATTTGGGGGCAAAAAAACAGAAATTCCCCTTATTTTGGGGCAAAATTCCAGAAATTTCCCTTATTATGGGGAAAAATTGCAGAAATTTCCCTTATTTTAGGGCAAAATTGCAGAAATTTCACTTATTTCAGAGAAAAAAAGCAAAAATTTTTCTTATTTTGGGGTAAAAAGGCAGAAATTCCTATTATTTTGGGGCAAAAAGGCAGAAATTCACCTTATTTTGGGCTAAAATTGCAGAAATTTCACATATTTCAGGGCAAAAAGGCAGAAATTTCCCTTAATTTGGGGCAAAAATGAAGAAATTTCCCTTTTTTATGGCAAAAAAGTATGCATTCCTATTATTTTCGGGCAAAAAGGCAGAAATTCCCTGTATTTTGGAGCAAAATTGCAGAAATTTCCCTAATTGTGGGGCAAAAAGGCAGAAATTCTCCTTATTTTGGGGCAAAACTCAGAAATTCCAATTTTTTTTGGGACAAAATTCCAGAAATTTCCCTTATTTTGGGGCAAAATTACAGAAATTTTACTTATTTTGGGGCAAAATTGCAGAAATTTTACTTATTTCAGGGAAAAAAGGCAGAAATATTCCTTATTTTGGGGCAAAAAGGCAGAAATTCCTAATATTTTGTTCCAAAATGCAGAAATTCCCCTCATTTTGAGGTGAAAAGTCTGAAATTCCTTTTATTTGGGGCAAAAGGGCAGAAATTTCCCTTATATTGGGGAAAAATTGCAGAAATTTCACTTATTTCGGGTAATAAGTCAGAAATTTTCCTTATTTTGGGGCAAAAATGACAGAAATTCCCTTTGTTTTGGGGGATAAAAACAGAAATTACACTTATTTAGAGGCAAAAAAGCAGAAACTCCCCTTATTTTAGGGCAAATTTGCAGAAATTTCCATTATTTGGGGGCAAAAAAACAGAAATTCCCCTTATTTTTGGGCAAAATTCCAGAAATTTTCTTTATTATGGGAAAAAATTGCAAAAATTTCTTTTATTTTAGGGCAAAATTGCAGAAATTTTACTTATTTCAGAGAAAAAAAGCAAAAATTTTTCTTATTTTGGGGCAAAGAGGCAGAAATTCCCATTATTTTGGGGCAAAAAGGCAGAAATTCACTTTATTTTGGGCTAAAATTGCAGAAAGTTCACATATTTCAGGGCAAAAAGGCAGAAATTTCCCTTAATTTGGGGCAAAAATAAAGAAATTTCCCTTTTTTATGGGAAAAAGGTATGCATTCCCCTTATTTTCGGGCAAAAAGGCAGAAATTCTCCGTATTTTGGAGCAAAATTGCAGAAATTCCTCTAATTGTCGGACAAAAAGGCAGAAATTCTCCTGATTTTGGGGCAAAACTCAGAAATTCCACTTGTTTTGGGGCAAAATTCCAGAAATTTCCCTTATTTTGGGGCAAAATTGCAGAAATTTCCCTAATTGTGGGGCAAAAAACAGAAATTCCCCTTATTTTGAAGCAAAATTGCAGAAATTTCCCTTATTATGGGGAAAAATTGCAGAAATTTCTCTTATTTTATGGCAAAATTGCAGAAATTTCACTTATTTCAGGGAAAAAAGGCAGAAATTTTCCTTATTTTGGGGCAAAAAGGCAGAAATTCTCCATATTTTGGTGCAAAAATCAGAAATTTCCCTTATTTTGAGGTAAAATGCTGAAATTCTTCTTATTTGGGGGCAAAAGGCAGAAATTTCCCTATTTTTGGGGCAAATTTGCAGAAATTTCACTTATTTCAGGGTAATAAGTCAGAAATTTTCCTTATTTTGGGGCAAAATGCAGAAATTCCCTTTGTTTTGGGGGAAAAAGACAGAAATTCTACTTATTTAGAGGCAAAAAGGCAAAATTTCCCCTTATTTTGGAGCAAAATGTAGAAATTTCCCTTTTTTATGGCAAAAAGTTATGCATTCTTTTTATTTTCAGACAGAAAGGCAGAAATTCCCCATATTTTAGGGCAAAAGGCAGAAATACCCCTTATTTTGGGGCAAAATTGCAGAAACTTCCCTAATTGTAGGACAAAAAACAGAAATTCTCCTTATTTTGAAGCAAAATTGCAGAAATTTCCCTTATTATGGGGAAAAATTGCAGAAATTTCCCTTATTTTAGAGCAAAATTGCAGAAATTTCACTAATTGTGGGGCAAAAAGGCAGAAATTCTCCTTATTTGGGGGCAAAACTCAGAATTTCCATTTATTTTGGGGCAAAATTCCAGAAATTTTCTTTATTTTGGGGCAAAATTGCAGAAATTTTACTTATTTTGGGGAAGAATTGCAGAAATTTCAGTTATTTCAGGAAAAAAAGCCGGAAATTTTTTTTATTTTGGGGCCAAAAGGCAGAAATTCCTAATATATTGGGCCAAAATTCAGAAATTCCCCTTATTTTGAGGTAAAAAGGCTGAAATTCTCCTTATTTGGGGACAAAAAGGCAGAAATTTCCCTTATATTGGGGCAAAATTGCAGAAATTTCACTTATTTCAGGGTAATAAGTCAGAAATTTTCCTTATTTTGGGGCAAAAATGACAGAAATTCCCTTTGTTTTGGGGGAAAAATACAGAAATTGCACTTAATTAGAGGCAAAAAAGCAGAAATTCCCTTTATTTTAGGGCAAAATTGCAGAAATTTCCCTAATTGTGGGACAAAAAACAGAAATTCCCCTTATTTTTAAGCAAATTGCAGAAATTTCCCTTATTATGGGGAAAAATTGCAGAAATTTCCCTTATTTTAGGGCAAAATTCAGAAATTTCACTAATTGTAAGGCAATAAGGCAGAAATTCTCCTTATTTTGGGGCAAAACTCAGAAATTCCACTTATTTTGGGGCAAAATTCCAGAAATTTCCTTTATTTTGGGCAAAATTACAGAAATTTTACTTATTTTGGGGCAAAATTGCAGAAATTTCACTTATTTCAGGAAAAAAAGGCAGAAATATTCCTTATTTTGGGGCAAAAAGGCAGAAATTCCTAATATTTTGTGCCAAAATTCAGAAATTCCCCTTATTTTGAGGTAAAAAGTCTGAAATTCCCCTTATTTGGGGCAAAAAGGCAGAAATTTCCTTATATTGGGGCGAAATTGCACAAATTTCACTTATTTCAGGGTAATAAGTCAGAAATTTTCCTTATTTTGGGGCAAAAATGACAGAAATTCCCTTTGTTTTGGGGGAAAAAAACAGAAATTACACTTATTTAGAGGCAAAAAAGCAGAAACTCCCCTTATTTTAGGGCAAATTTGCAGAAATTTCCATTATTTGGGGGCAAAAAAAAAGAAATTTCCCTTATTTTGGGGCAAAATTCCAGAAATTTCCTTTATTATGGGGAAAAATTGCAAAAATTTCTTTTATTTTAGGGCAAAATTGCAGAAATTTTACTTATTTCAGAGAAAAAAAGCAAAAATTTTTCTTATTTTGGGGCAAAGAGGCAGAAATTCCCATTATTTTGGGGCAAAAAGGCAGAAATTCACTTTATTTTGGGCTAAAATTGCAGAAATTTCATATATTTCAGGGCAAAAAGGCAGAAATTTCCCTTAATTTGGGGCAAAAATAAAGAAATTTCCCTTTTTTTATGGCAAAAAGTTATGCATTCCCCTTATTTTCGGGCAAAAAGGAAGAAATTCCCGGTATTTTGGAGCAAAATTGCAGAAATTTCTCTAATTGTGGGGCAAAAAGGCAGAAATTCTTCTTATTTTGGGGCAAAATTCAGAAATTCCACTTGTTTTGGGGCAAAATTCCAGAAATTTTCCTTATTTTCTGGCAAAATTGCAGAAATTTCCCTAATTGTGGGGCAAAAAACAGAAATTCCCCTTATTTTGAAGCATAATTGCCGAAATTTCCCTTATTATGGGGAAAAATTGTAGAAATTTCTCTTATTTTAGGGCAAAATTGCAGAAATTTCACTAATTGTGGGGCAAAAAGGCAGAAATTCTCCTTATTTTGGGGCAAAACTCAGAATTTCCACTTCTTTTGGGGCAAAATTCCAGAATTTTTCCTCATTTTGGTGCAAAATTGAAGAAATTTTACTTATTTTGGGGAAAAATTGCAGAAATTTCTCTTATTTCAGGAAAAAAAGCCGGAATTTTTTTTATTTTGGGGCAAAAAGGCAGAAATTCCTAATATTTTAGGCCAAAATTCAGAAATTCCCCTTATTTTGAGGTAAAAAGGCTGAAATTCTCCTTATTTGGGGGCAAAAAGGCAGAAATTTCCCTTATAGTGGGGCAAAATTGCAGAAATTTCACTTATTTCAGGGTAATAAGTCAGAAATTTTCCTTATTTTGGGGCAAAAATGACAGAAATTCCCTTTGTTTTGGGGGAAAAAGACAGAAATTCCACATAATTAGAGGCAAAAAGGCAGAAATTCCACTTATTTTAGGGCAAAATTGCAGAAATTTCCCTTATTTGGGGGCAAAAAAACAGAAATTCCTTTTATTTTGGGGCAAAATTCCAGAAATTTCCTTTATTATGGGGAAAAATATCAGAAATTTCCTTTATTTTAGGGCAAAATTGCAGAAATTTCACTTATTTCAGAAAAAAAAGGCAAAAATTTTTCTTATTTTGGGGCAAAAAGGCAGAAATTGCCATTATTTTGATGGCAAAAAGGCAGAAATTCACCTTATTTTGGGCTAAAATTGCAGAAATTTCACATATTTCAGGGCAAAAAGGCAGAAATTTCCCTTCATTTGGGGCAAAAATGAAGAAATTTCCCTTTTTTATGGCAAAATGGTATGCATTCCCCTTATTTTCGGCAAAAAGGCAGAAATTCCCCGTATTTTGGAGCAAAATTGCAGAAATTCCCCTAATTGTGGGGCAAAAAGGCAGAAATTCTCCTTATTTTGGGGCAAAACTCAGAAATTCCACTTGTTTTGGGGCAAAATTCCAAAATTTCCCTTATTTTGGGGCAAAATTGCAGAAATTTCCCTAATTGTGGGGCAAAAAACAGAAATTCCCCTTATTTTATGGCAAAATTTCAGAAATTTCACTTATTATGGGGAAAAATGGCAGAAATTTCACTTATTTCAGAGAAAAAAGGCAGAAATTTTCTTTATTTTGGGGCAAAAAGGCAGAAATTCTCCATATTTTGGTGCAAAAATCAGAAATTTCCCTTATTTTGAGGTAAAATGCTGAAATTCTTCTTATTTGGGGGCAAAAGGCAGAAATTTCCGTACTTTTGGGGCAAATTTGCAGAAATTTCACTTATTTCAGGGTAATAAGTAAGAAATTTTCCTTATTTTAAGGCAAAATACAGAAATCCCCTTTGTTTTGGGGGAAAAAGGCAGAAATTCCATTTATTTAGATGTAAAAAGACAAAATTTCCCCTTATTTTGGAGCAAAATGTAGAAATTTCCCTTTTTTATGGCAAAAAGGTATGCATTCTTTCTATTTTCAGACAGAAAGGCAGAAATTCCCCATATTTTAGGGCAAAAGGCAGAAATTCCCCTTATTTTTGGGCAAAATTACAGAAATTTCCCTAATTGTGGGACAAAAAACAGAAATTCCCCTTATTTTGAAGCAAATTGCAGAAATTTCTCTTATTATGGGGAAAAATGCAGAAATTTCCCTTATTTTAGGGCAAAATTGCAGAAATTTCATTAATTGTAATGCAATAAGGCAGAAATTCTCCTTATTTTGGGGCAAAACTCAGAAATTCCACCTATTTTGGGGCAAAATTCCAGAAATTTCCCTTATTTTGGGGCAAAATTACAGAAATTTTACTTATTTTGGGGCAAAATTGCAGAAATTTCACTTATTTCAGGAAAAAAAGGCAGAAATATTCCTTATTTTGGGGCAAAAAGGAAGAAATTCCTAATATTTTGTGCCAAAATTCAGAAATTCCCCTCATTTTTAGGTAAAAAGTCTGAAATTCCCCTTATTTGGGGCAAAAAGGCAGAAATTTCCCTTATATTGGGGCAAAATTGCAGAAATTTCACTTATTTCGGGTAAGAAGTCAGAAATTTTCCTTATTTTGGGGAAAAATGACAGAAATTCCCTTTGTTTTGGGGGATAAAAACAGAAATTACACTTATTTAGAGGCAAAAAATCAGAAACTCCCCTTATTTTAGGGCAAATTTGCAGGAATTTCCATTATTTGAGGGCAAAAAAACAGAAATTCCCCTTATTTTGGGGCAAAATTCCAGAAATTTCCTTTATTATGGGGAAAAATTGCAAAAATTTCTTTTATTTTAGGGCAAAATTGCAGAAATTTTACTTATTTCAGAGAAAAAAAGCAAAAATTTTTCTTATTTTGGGGCAAAGAGGCAGAAATTCCCATTATTTTGGGGCAAAAAGGCAGAAATTCACTTTATTTTGGGCTAAAATTGCAGAAATTTCACATATTTCAGGGCAAAAAGGCAGAAATTTCCCTTAATTTGGGGCAAAAATAAAGAAATTTCACTTTTTTATGGCAAAAAGGTATGCATTCCCCTTATTTTCGGGCAAAAAGGGAGAAATTCCCCGTATTTTGGAGCAAAATTGCAGAAATTTCTCTAATTGTGGGGCAAAAAGTCAGAAATTCTTCTTATTTTGGGGCAAAATTCAGAAATTCCACTTGTTTTGGGGCAAAATTCCAGAAATTTTCCTTATTTTAGGGCAAAATTGCAGAAATTTTACTAATTGTGGGGCAAAATACAGAAATTCTTCTAATTTTGAAGCATAATTGCAGAAATTTCCCTTATTATGGGGAAAAATTGCAGAAATTTCTCTTATTTTAGGGCAAAATTGCAGAAATTTCACTAATTGTGGGGCAAAAAGGCAGAAATTCTCCTTATTTTGGGGCAAAACTCAGAATTTCCACTTCTTTCTGGGCAAAATTCCAGAATTTTTCCTTATTTTGGGGCAAAATTGCAGAAATTTTACTTATTTTGGGTAAAAATTGCAGAAATTTCTCTTATTTCAGGAAAAAAAGCCGGAAATTTTTTTTATTTTGGGGCAAAAAGGCAGAAATTCCTAATATTTTAGGCCAAAATTCAGAAATTTTCCTTATTTTGAGGTAAAAAGGCTGAAATTCTCCTTATTTGGGGGCAAAAAGGCAGACATATCCCTTATATTGGGGCAAAATTGCAGAAATTTCACTTATTTAAGGGTAATAAGTCAGAAATTTTCCTTATTTTGGGGCAAAAATGAAAGAAATTCCCTTTGTTTTGGGGGAAAAAGACAGAAATTCCACTTAATTAGAGGCAAAAAAGCAGAAATTCCCCTTATTTTAGGGCAAAATTGCAGAAATTTCCCTTATTTGGGGGCAAAAAAAAAGAAATTCCCTTTATTTTGGGGCAAAATTCCAGAAATTTCCTTTATTATGGGGAAAAATATCAGAAATTTCCTTTATTTTAGGGCAAAATTGCAGAAATTTCACTTATTTCAGAGAAAAAAGGCAAAAATTTTTCTTATTTTAGGGCAAAAAGGCAGAAATTCCCATTATTTTGATGGCAAAAAGGCAGAAATTCACCTTATTTTGGGCTAAAATTGCAGAAATTTCACATATTTCAGGGCAAAAAAGCAGAAATTTCCCTTCATTTGGGGCAAAAATGAAGATATTTCCCTTTTTTATGGCAAAAAGGTATGCATTCCCCTTATTTTCAGCAAAAAGGCAGAAATTCCCCGTATTTTGGAGCAAAATTGCAGAAATTCCCCTAATTGTGGGGCAAAAAGGCAGAAATTCTCTTTAATTTGTGGCAAAACTCAGAAATTCCACTTATTTTGGGGCAAAATTCCAGAAATTTCCCTTATTTTGGGGCAAAATTGCAGAAATTTCACTTATTTTGGTGCAAAATTGCAGAAATTTCACTTATTTCAGAGAAAAAAGGCAGAAATTTTCCTTATTTTGGGGCAAAAAGGCAGAAATTCTCCATATGTTGGTGCAAAAATCAGAAATTTCCCTTATTTTGAGGTAAAATTCTGAAATTCCCCTTATTTTTGGGCAAAAGGCAGAAATTTCCCTTTTTTGGGGAAAATTTGCAGAAATTTGACTTATTTCAGAGTAATAAGTCAGAAATTTTCCATATTTTGGGGCAAAAAAAACAGAAATTCCTTTTGTTTTGGGGGAAAAAGACAGAAATTCCACTTATTTAGACGTAAAAAGGCAAAATTTCCCCTTATTTTGGAGCAAAATGAAGAAATTTCCCTTTTTTATGTCAAAAAGTTATGCATTCTTATTTTCACACAAAAAGGCAGAAATTCCCCAAATTTTGGGCAAAAGGCAGAAATTCCCCTTATTTTGAGGCAAAATTGCAGAAATTTCCCTAATTGTGGGACATAAAACAAAAATTCCCCTTATTTTGAAGCAAAATTGCAGAAATTTCCCGTATTATGGGGAAAAGTTGCAGAAAATGCCCTTATTTTAGGGCAAAATTGCAGAAATTTCACTAATTGTAAGAGAAAAAGGCAGAAATTCTCCTTATTTTGGGGTAAAACTCAGAAATTCCACTTATTTTGGGGCAAAATTCCAGAAATTTCCCTTATTTTGGGGCAAAATTGCAGAAATTTTACTTATTTTGGGGCAAAATTGCAGAAATTTCACTTATTTCAGTAAAAAAAGGCAGAAATTTTCCTTATTTTTGGGCAAAAAGGCAGAAATTCCTAATATTTTGTGTCAAAATTCAGAAATTCCCCTCATTTTGATGTAAAAAGGCTGAAATTCCCCTTATTTAGGGGCAAAAAGGCAGAAATTGCCTTTATATTGAGACAAAATTGCAGAAATTTCACTTATTTCAGGGTAATAAGTCAGAAATTTTCCTTATTTTGGGGCAAAAATTACAGAAATTCCCTTTGTTTTGGGGGAAAAAGACAGAAATTACACTTATTTAGAGGCAAAAAAGCAGAAACTCCCCTTATTTTAGGGCAAATTTGCAGAAATATCCATTATTTTGGGGCAAAAAAACAGAAATTCTTCTTATTTTGAAGCAAAATTCGAGAAATTTTCCTTATTATGGGGAAAAATTGCAGAAATTTCCCTTATTTTAGGGAAAAATTGCATAAATTTCACTTATTTCATAGAAAAAAAGCAAAAATTTTTCTTATTTTAGGGCAAAATGGCAGAAATTCCCATTATTTTGGGGCATAAAGGCAGAAATTTGCCTTATTTTGGACTAAAATTGCAGAAAATTCACATATTTTAGGGCAAAAGGCAGAAATTTCCCTTAATTTGGGGCAAAAATGAAGAAATTTCCCTTTTTTATGGCAAAAAGGTATGCATTTCTCTTATTTTTGGGCAAAAAGGCAGAAATTCCCCGTATTTTGGAGCAAAATTGCAGAAATTCCCCTAATTGTGGGGCAAAAAGGCAGAAATTTTCCTTATTTTGGGGCAAAACTCAGAAATTCCACTTGTTTTGGGGCAAAATTCCAGAAATTTCTCTTATTTTGGGGCAAAATTGCAGAAATTTTACTTATTTTGGGGTAAAATTGCAGATATTTCACTTATTTCAGCGAAAAAAGGCAGAAATTTTCCTTATTTTCAGGCAAAAAGGCAAAAATTCCTAATATTTTGTGCCAAAATTCAGAAATTCCTCTTATTTTTAGGTAAAAAGGCTGAAATTCCCCTTATTTGGGGGCAAAAAGGCCGAAATTTCCCTTATATTGGGGTAAAATTGCTGAAATTTCGCTTATTTCAGGGTAATAAGTCAGAAATTTTCCTTATTTGGGGCAAAATGACAGAAATTCCCTTTGTTTTTGGGGAAAAAGACAGAAATTCCACTTATTTAGAGGCAAAAAAGCAGAAATTCCCCTTATTTTGGAGCAAAAATGAAGAAATTTCCTTTTTTTATGGCAAAAAGGTATGCATTCTCTTTATTTTCGGGCAAAAAGGCAGAAATTCCCCATATTTTGGGGCCAAAGGCAGAAATTCCCCTTATTTTGGAGCAAAAATGAAGAAATTTCCCTTTTTTATGGCAAAAAAGTATGCATTCTTCTTATTTTGGTGCAAAAAGGCTGAAATTCCCCTTATTTTAAGGAAAAATGCTGAAATTCCTCATATTTTGGGGCAAAAGGCAGAAATTTCCCTTATTTTGGGGCAAAAAAACACAAATTTCCCTTATTATCGGGCAAAATTGCAGAAATTTCATTTATTTCAGGGCAAAAAGTAAGAAATTCCCCTTTATTTTGGGGCAAAAAGCAGAAATTTCTTTTATTATGGCACAAAATTGAAAAATTTTCCTTATTTTTGAACAAAAAGGCAGAAATTCCCCATATTTTGTGGCAAAAGGCAGAAATTCTTCTTATTTTGAGGTAAAATGCAGAAATTCCCCTTATTTAGAGGTAAAATGCAGAAATTCCCCAAATATTGGGGGACAATGCAGAAATTCCCTTTATTTTGTAGCTAAAAGGCAGAAATTAACGGTATTTTGAAGCAAAATTGCAGAAATTCTCATAATTTTCGGGCAAAAAGGAAGAAATTCTCTTTATTTTGGGGCAAAAAGACAGAAAATCTCCTTTTTTCGAGAGCATAAAGTCAGTAATTCCCCTTTTTTGGGGCAAAAAGACAGAAATTTCGTTTATATATGGGGAAAAGGCAGAAATTGCACTTATTTTGAGTCAAAAAGGCGGAAAATCCCCTTATTTTGGGGCAAAAATGAAGAAATTTCTATTTTTTATAACAAAAAAATAAACATTCCCTTTATTTTCGGGCAAAAAGGCAGAAATTCCCCATATTTTGGAGCAAAATTGCAGAAATTCCTCTAATTTTGGGGCAAAAAGGCAAAAATTCCACTTATTTTGGGGTAAAACTGCAAAATTTCACTTATTTCGCCGTAAAATGGCAGAAATTCCCCTTATTTTCGCCGAAAAAGGCAGAAAATCCCTGTATTTTGGAGCAAAATTGCAGAAACTCACCTAATTTTGGAGTAAAAAATACAGTAATATTTTTTATTTTGGGGCAAAAAGGCAGAAATTCCCTTTATTTTCGGGCAAAATTGCAGAAATTTCCCTTATTTGGGGGCAAATAAACAGAAATTCCCCTTATTTTGGGGCAAAATTGCAGAAATTTCCCTTATTATGGGGAAAATTGCAGAAATTTCACTTATTTCAGAGAAAAAAATCAAAAATTTTTCTTATTTTGGGGCAAAAAGGCAGAAATTCCCATTATTTTGGCGCAAAAAGGCAGAAATTCACCTTATTTTGGGCTAAAATTGCAGAAATTTCACATATTTCAGAGCAAAAAGGCAGAAATTTCCTTTAATTTGGGGCAAAAATGAAGAAATTTCCCTTTTTATGGCAATAAAGGTATGCATTCCTCTTATTTTTGGGCAAAAAGGCAGAAATTCCTTGTATTTTGGAGCAAAATTGTAGAAATTCCCCTAATTGTAGAGCAAAAGGCAGAAATTCTCCTTATTTTCGGGCAAAACTCAGAAATTCCACCTATTTTGGGGAAAAATTCCAGAAAATTCCATTATTTTTGGGCAAAATTGCAGAAATTTCACTTATTTTCGGGCAAAATTGAAGAAATTTCACTTATTTCAGGGAAAAAAGGCAGAAATTTTCCTTATTTTGGGGCAAAAAGGCAGAAATTCTCCATATTTTGGTGCAAAAATCAGAAATTTCCCTTATTTTGAGGTAAAATGCTGAAATTCCCCATATTTTGGGGCAAAAGCCAGAAATTTCTCTTTTTTTGGGGCAAATTTGCAGAAATTTCACTTATTTCAGGGTAATAAGTCAGAAATTTTTCTTATTTTGGGGCAAAAAAGAAAGAAATTCCCTTTGTTTTGTGGGAAAAAGACAGATATTCCACTTATTTAGAGGCAAAAAAGCAGAAATTCCCCTTCTTTTGGAGCAAAAATGAAGAAATTTATCTTTTTTATGGCAAAAAGGTATGCATTCTTCTTATTTTCAAACAAAAGGAAGAAATTCCCCATTTTTTGGGGCAAAACGCAGAAATTCCCCTTATTTTGTGGCAAAATTGCAGAAATTTCACTAATTGTGGGGCAAAAAACAGAATTTCCCCTTATTTTGAAGCAAAATTGCAGGAATTTTTCTTATTATGGGGAAAAATTGCAGAAATTTTCCTTATTTTGGGGCAAAATTGCAGAAATTTCACTAATTGTGGGGCAAAAAGGCAGAAATTCTCTTTATTTTGGGGCAAAACTCAGAAATTCCACTTATTTTGGGGCAAAATTCCAGAAATATCACTTATTTTGGGGCAAAATTGCAGAAATTTTACTTATTTCAGGGAAAAAAAGGCAGAAATTTTTCTTATTTTGGGGCAAAAAAACAGAAATTCCTAATATTTTGTGCCAAAATTCAGAAATTCCCCTTATTTTGAGGTAAAAAGGCTGAAATTCCCCTTATTTGGTGGCAAAAAGGCAGAAATTTCCCTTATATTGGGCAAAATTGCAGAAATTTCACTTATTTTGGGGGCAAAAAGCAGAAATTTCTTTTATTATGGCACAAAATTGAAGAAATATTCCTTATTTTGGAACAAAAAGGCAGAAATTCCCCATATTTTGGGGCAAAAGGCAGAAATTCTTCTTATTTTGCAGTAAAATGCAGAAATTCCCCTTATTTAGAGGTAAAATGAAGAAATTCCCCAAATATTGAGGGAAAATGCAGAAATTCCCTTTATTTTGGGGCTAAAAAGCAGAAATTAATCGTATTTTGAAGAAAAATTGCAGAAATTCTCATAATTTTGGGGCAAAATAACAGAAAATCTCCTTTTTTCGGGAGCAAAAAGTCAGAAATCCCCCTTATTTTGGGGCAAAATTGCAGAAATTTCCATTACATTGGGGCAAAATTGCAGAAATTGGCCTTATTTTGGGGCAAAAAGGAAGAAATTTCTTTTATTTTGGTATAAAATTGCAGAAATTTTTCTTATTTTGGGTCAAAAAAAGAGAAATTCCCCATATTTTGGGGCTAAAAGGCAGAAATTCCCCTTATTTTGAGGTAAAAAGGCAGAAATTCCCCTTATTTTGGGGAAAAACTGCAGAAATTTTACTTATTTCACGGCAAAATGGCAGAAATTCCCCTTATTTTCGGCGAAAAAGGCAGAAAATCCCCGTATTTTGAAGCAAAATTGCAGAAATTCACCTAATTTGGGGGTAAAAAATACAGTAATTTACTTTATTTTGGGCAAAAAGGCAGAAATTCTCCTTATTTAGGGGCAAAAGGCAGAAATTCTCTTTATTATAGGGCAAAATTGCAGAAATTTCCCTTATTTGGGGGCAAAAAACAGAAATTCCCCTTATTTTGGGGCAAAATTGCAGAAATTTCCCTTATTATGGGGAAAAATTGAAGAAATTTCCCTTATTTTAGGGCAAAATTGCAGAAATTTCACTTATTTAGGAGAAAAAAGGCAAAAAATTTCATTATTTTTGGGCAAAAAGGCAGAAATTCCCATTATTTTGGGGCAAAAATGCAGAAATGCAAATTATTTTGGGGTAAAATTGCAGAAATTTCACAAATTTCAGGGCAAAAATGCAGAAATTTCCCTTATTTTGGGGCAAAATTGCAGAAATTTCACTTATTTCAGGTTAATAAGTCAGTAATTTTCCTTATTTTGGAGCAAAAAAGACAGAAATAACCTTTGTTTTGTGGGTAAAGACAGAAATTCCACTTATTTAGAGGTAAAAAGGCAGAAATTCCTCTTATTTTGGAGCAAAAATGAAGAAATTATCCTTTTTTATGGCAAAAAGGTATGCATTCATCTTATTTTTGGGCAAAAATACAGAAATTCCCAGTATTTTGGAGAAAATTGCAGAAATTCCCCTAATTGTGGGGCAAAAAGGCAGAAATTTCCTATATGTTGGGGCAAAAAGACAGAAATTCTCCTTATTTTGGGGCAAAATTCAGAAATTCCACTTATTTTGGAGCAAAATTCCAGAAATTTCCCTTATTTTGGGGCAAAATTGCAGAAATTTCATTTATTTTGGGGCAAAATTGCAGAAATTCCCCTATATTGGGGCAATAAGATGAAATCCCTTATTTTTGGCTAAATTTGAAGAAATTTCACTTATTTCGGGACAAAAAAACAGAAATTCACTTATTTTCGGGCAAAAAGTTAGAAATTCTTCTTATTTAGGGGCAAAAAGGCAGAAATTCCCCTTATTTTGGGATAAAATTGCAGAAATTTCCCTTATTTGGGAGCCAAAAGGCAGAAAATCCCCTTAATTTCGGGTAAAAAGGCAGATATTCCCCATATTTTAGAGCAAAATTGCAGAAATTCCCCTAATATTAGGGCAAAAATGCAGAAATTCCCTTTATTTGGGGCAAAAATACAGATATTCTCCTTATTTTGGGGCAAAAATCAGAAATTTTTCTTATTTTGGGCAAAATTGCAGAAATTTCACATATTTTCAGGTAAAAAGGCTGAAATTTCCTTTATTTTGGGGCAAAAAGGGAGAAATTTTCCTTTTCAGGGCAAAATTGCAGAATTTTCCTTTTTTGGGGGCAAAAAGGCAGAAATTTGTTATATTTTGGGGCAAAAAGGCAGAAATTCCCCTTACTTTGAGGTAATAAGGCTGAAATTCCCCTTATTTGGGGCAAAAAGGCAGAAATTCCCCTTATTTTGGGGTAAAATTGCAGAAATTTCAAATATTTTAGGGCAAAATGGCAGAAATTTCCTTTATATTGGGGAAAAACGATGAAATCCATAATTTTTGGCTAAAATTGCAGAAATTTTACTTATTTCGGACAAAAAGGCAGAAAGTCCACTGAATTGGGGGCAAAAAGGCAGAAATGACCCATATTTTGGAGCAAAATTGCAGAAATTCCCCTAATATTGGTGCAAAAATGCAGAAATTCCCTTTATTTTGGGGGCAAAAAGGCAGAAATTCCCCTTATTTTTAGGTAAAAAGGCTGAAATTCCCCTTATTTTGGGGCAAAAAGTCAGAAATTCCCCTTATTTTTGGGCAAAAAGACAGAAATTTCGTTTATTTTGGGGGAAAAGGCAGAAATTGCACTTATTTTGAGTCAAAAAGGTGAAAAATCCCCTTATTTTGGGGTAAAAATGAAGAAATTTCCTTTTTTTATGGCAAAAAGGTATACATTCCATTTATTTTCGGGCCAAAAGGTAGAAATTTTCCGTATTTTAGAGCAAAATTGCAAAAATTCCCCTAATTTTTGGGCAAAAAGGCAGAAATTTTTCTTATTTTGGGGTAAAACTGCAGAAATTTCACTCATTTTGCGGCAAAATGGCAGAAATTCCCTTTATTTTCGGCGAAAAAGAAAGAAAATCCCCGTATTTTGGAGCAAAATTGTAGAAATTCACCTAATTTTGGGGTAAAAACTACAGTAATTTTCTTATTTTGGAGCAAAAAGGCAGAAATTCTCCTTATTTTAGGGCAAAATTGAAGAAATTTCCATTATTTGGCGGCAAAAAACAGAAATTCCTTTTATTTTGGGGCAAAATTGCAGGAATTTCCCTTATTATGGAAAAAAATTGCAGAAATTTCCCTTATTTTAGGGAAAAATTGCAGAAATTTCACTTATTTCAGAGAAAAAAAGCAATAATTTTTCTTCTTTTGGGGCAAAACGGCAGAAATTCTTATTATTTTATGGGCAAAAAGGCAGAAATTCACCTTATTTTGGGGTAAAATTGCAGAAATTTTACATATTTCAGCGCAAAATCGCAGAAATTCCCCTTATTTTGGGGCAAAAGGCAGAAATTCCCTTTATTTTGGGATAAAATTGCAGAAATTTCCTTTATTTGGGAGCAAAAAGGCAGAAAATCCTTTTAATTTTGAGTAAAAAGGCAGAATTTCTCCATATTTTAGAGCAAAATTGCAGAAATTCCTCTAATATTGGGGCAAAAATGCAGAATTCCCTTTATTTGGGGCAAAAAGGCAGAAGTTCCCCTTATTTTCGAGAAAAGAGGAAGAAATTTCCTGTATTTTTAAGCAAAATTGCAGAAACTCCCCTAATTTTAGGGCAAAGAGGCAGGAATTCCTTTTATTTTGGGGCAAAAATATAGAAATTCTTCTTATTTTGGGGAAAAATCAGAAATTTCTCTTATTTTGGGACAAAATTTTAGAAATTTCTTCTATCATGTTACAGACTTGCAGAAATATTTCTTATTTTGTGGCAAAAAGGCAGAAATTCCCCTTATTTTGGGATAAAATTGCAGAAATTTCCCTTATTTAGGGGCAAAATTGCAAAAATTTCCCTTATTATGGAAAAAAATTGGAGAAATTTCCCTTATTTTGGCGCAAAATTGCAGAAATTTCACTTATTTCAGAGAAAAATCTCAGAAATTTCTTTTATTTTTGGGCAAAAAGGCAGAAATTTCTTTTATTTTGGTACAAAATTGTAGAAATTTTCTTTATTTTGGGGTAAAAATGCAGAAATTCACCATATTTTGGGGCAAAAATGCAGAGATTCCCCTTATTATGATGTAAAATGCTGAAATTCCCCTTATTTTGGGGCAAAAAGACAGAAATTCCCTTTATTTTCTGGCAAAAGGCAGAAATTTTCCTTATTTTGGGGCAAAATTGCAGAAATTTCACTTATTTCAGGGCAAAATTAAAAAATTCCATTTATTTTGGAGCAAAAAGACAGAAATTTTGTTTATTTTTGGGTAAAAAGGCAGAAATTTCACTTATTTTCAGGTAAGAAGGAAGAAATTCCTCTTATTTTGGGGCAAAAATGAAGAAATTTCTCTTTTTTGTTGCAAAAGGTATACATTCTTCTTATTTTTGGGCAAAAGAGCAGAAATTCCTCGTATTTTGGAGCACAATTGCAGAAAATCCCCTAATTGTGGGGCAAAGAGGCAGAAAATCCCTATATGTTCAGGCAAAAACACAGAAATTCTCCTTATTTTGGGGCAAAACTCAAAAATTTCACTTCTTTTGGGGCAAAATTGAAGAAATTTCACTTATTTCAGGGAAAAAAGGCAGAAACTTTCCTTATTTTGTGGCAAAAGGGCAGAAATTCCTAATATTTTGTGGCAAAATGCAGAAATTCCCCTTATTTTGAGGTAAAAAGGCTGAACTTCCCTTTTTTGGGGGGCAAAAAGGCAGAAATTTCCCTTATTTTGGGGCAAAATTGCAGAAATTTCACTTATTTCATGGTAATAAGTCAGAAATTCCCCTTATTTTGGGGCAAAAAAGACACAAATTTCCTTTGTTTTGGGGGAAAAAGACAGAAATTCCACTTATTTAGAGGCATAAAGGCAGAAATTTCCCTTATTTTGGAGCAAAAATGAAGAAATTTCCCTTTTTTATGGCAAAAAGGTATGCATTCCCCTTATTTTCGGATAAAAAGGCAGAAATTAAACGTATTTTGGAGCAAAATTGCAGAAATTCCCATAATTGTGGGGCAAAAAGGCAAAAATTCTCCTTATTTTGGGTCAAAATTGCAGAAATTTCCCTTATTTGGGGCAAAATTGCAGGAAATTCACTTATTTTCAGGTAAAAAGGCTGAAATTCCCTTTATTTAGGGGTAAAAAGGAAGAAATTAACCTTATTTTGGGGCAAAATTGCAGAAATTTTCCTTATTTTGGGGCAAAAATGCCGAAATTCCTTATATTTGGGGGCAAAAAGGCAGAAATTCCCCTTATTTTGGGGTAAAATTGCAGAAATTTCAAATATTTCAGTGCAAAATGGCAAAAATTTCCCTTATTTTGGGGCAAAAATGGAATCCCTAATTTTTGGCTAAAATTGCAAAAATTTCACTTATTTCCGGACAAAAAGGCAGAAATTCCACTTAATTTCGGGCAAAAAGGCAGACATGACGGGTATTTTGGAGCAAAATTGCATTAATTCCCCTAATTTTTGATCAAAAAGGCAGAAATTCCCCTTATTTTGGGGTAAAACTGCAGAAATTTCAATTATTTTACGGCAAAATGAAAGAAATTCCCCTGATTTTCGGCGAAAAAGGCAGAAAATCCTCGTATTTTGGAGCAAAATTGCAGAAATTCACCTAATTTTGGGGTAAAACATGCAGTAATTTTCTTTATTTTGTGACAAAAAGGCAGAAGTTCCCCTTATTTTAGGGCAAATGTCAGAAATTCCCCTTATTTTAGGGCAAAATTGCAGAAATTTCCCTTATTTGGAGGCAAAAAACAGAAAATCCTCTTATTTTGGGGCAAAATTGCAGAAATTTGCTTTATTATGGGGAAAAATTGCAGATATTTCCCTTATTTTAGAGCAAAATTGCAGAAATTTTACTTATTTCAGAAAAAAAAAGCAAAAATTTTACTTATTTTGGGGAAAAAGGCAGAAATTCCCATTATCTTGGGGCAAAAAGGCAGAAATTTGCCTTATTTTGGGGTAAAATTGCAGAAATTTCAATTATTTCGTGGCAAAATGGAAGAAATTCCCCTTGTTTTTGGCGAAAAAGGCAGAAAATCCTCGTATTTTGGAGCAAAATTTCAGAAATTCACCTAATTTTGCGGTAAAACATGCAGTAATTGTCTTTATTTTGTGGCAAAAAAGCAGAAATTCCCCTTATTTTGGGGCAAATGTCAGAAATTCCCCTTATTTTAGGGCAAAATTGCAGAAATTTCCCTTATTTGGGGGAAAAAACAGAAAATCCCTTTATTTTGGGGCAAAATTGCAGAAATTTGCTTTATTATGGGGAAAAACTTCAGATATTTCCCTTATTTTAGGGAAAAATTGCAGAAATTTCACTTATTTCAGAAAAAAAAGCAAAAATTTTTCTTATTTTGGGGCAAAAAGGCAGAAATTCCCATTATTTTGGGGCAAAAAGGCAGAAATTCACCTTATTTTGGGGTAAAATTGCAGAAATTTCACATATTTCAGGGCAAAAAGGCAGAAATTCCCCTTATTATGAGGTAAAATGCTGAAATTCCCCATATTTTGGGGCAAAAGGCAGAAATTCCCCTTATTTTGGGGCATAAAGGCACAAATTTCCCTTATTTTCAGGCAAAATTGCAGAAATTTTATTTATTTCAGGGTAAAAAGTCAGAAATTCCCCTTATTTTGGGGCAAAAAAAAGAAATTTCTTTTATTATGGTACAAAATTGAAGAAATTTTCTTTATTTTGGAACAAAAAGGCAGAAATTCCCCATATTTTTGGGTAAAAGTCAGAAATTTTTCTTATTTTGAGGTAAAATGCAGAAATTTCTTTTATTTAGAGGTAAAATACAGAAATTCCCCTAATATTGTGAGAAAATGCAGGAATTCCCTTTATTTTTGTGCTAAAAGGAAGAAATTTTCTGTATTTTGAAGAAAAATTGCAGAAATTCTCATAATTTTCGGGCAAATGGCTGAAATTCTCCTTATTTTGGGGCAAAAAGACAGAAAATCTCCTTTTTTCGGGTGCAAAAAGGCAGAAATTCCCCATATTTTGGGTCAAAAGTCAGAAATTCCCCTTATTTTAAAGAAAAAATGCTGAAATTTCCCTTATTTTGTGCCAAAATTGCAGAAATTTCCCTTATTTTTGGGCAAAATTGCAGAAATTTCACTTATTTCAGGGAAAAAAGGCAGCAATTTCTCTTATTTTGGGGCAAAAAGGCAGAAATTTCTTTTATTTTGGTACAAAATTGCAGAAATTTTTCTTATTTTAGGGCAAAAAGACAGAAATTCCCCATATTTTGGGGCAAAAGGCAGAAATTCTCCTTATTTTGAGAAAAAAGGCTGAAATTCCCCTTATTTGGGGGCAAAAAGGCAGAAATTCCCCTTATTTTGGGGCAAAAAACAGACATTTCCCTTATTGTGGGGAAAAATTTTAGAAATTTCATTTATTTCAGGGCAAAAAGTCAGAAATTCCCCTTATTTTGGGGCAAAAAGACAGAAATTCCGTTTATTTTTGGGGAAAAGTCAGAAATTGCACTTATTTTGAGTCAAAAAGGCGGAAAATCCCCTTATTTCGGGGCAAAAGTGAAGAAATTTCTCTTTTTCATGGCAAAAATGTATACATTCCCTTTATTTTCGGGCAAAAAGGCAAAAATTCCCTGTATTTTGGAGCAAAATTGCAAAAATTCCCTTAATTTTGGGGCAAAAAAGCAGAAATTCCCCATATTTTGTAGCAAAATTGCAGAAATTCCCCTAATTTTGGTGCAAAAAGGCAGAAATTCCCGTTATTTTGGGGTACAACTCCAGAAATTTAACTAATTTCGCAGCAAAATGGCAGAAATTCTCCTTATTTTCGGCAAAAAAGGCAGAAAATCCCCGTATTTTAGAGCAAAATTGCAGAAATTCACCTAATTTTGGGGTAAAAAATACAGTAATATTCTTTATTTTGGGGAAAAAAGGCAGAAATTCTCCTTATTTTGGGGCAAAAGGCAGAAATTCCCTTTATTTTAGGGCAAAATTGCAGAAATTTCTTTTATTTGGGGGCAAAAAACCAGAAATTCCCCTTATTTTGGGGCAAAATTGCAGAAATTTCCCTTATTATAGGGAAAATTGCAGAAATTTCCCTTATTTTAGGGCAAAATTGCAGAAATTTCACTTATTTCAGAGAAAAAAAGCAAAAATTTTTCTTATTTTGGGTCAAAAAGGCAGAAATTCCCATTATTTTGGGGCAAATATGCAGAAATTCACATTATTTTGGGCTAAAATTGCAGAAATTTCACATATTTCAGGGCAAAAAGGCAGAAATTTCCCTTAATTTGGGGCAAAAATGAAGAAATTTCCCTTATTTTGGGGCAAAATTGCAGAAATTTCACTTACTTCATTGTAATAAGTTAGAATTTTTCCTTATTTTGGGGCAAAAAAGACAGAAATTCCCTTTGTTTTGGGTAAAAAAGACAGAAATTCCAATTATTTAGAGGCAAAAAAGCAGAAATTCCCCTTATTTTGGAGCAAAAATGAAGAAATTTCCCTTTTTTAAGGAAAAAAGGTATGCATTCTTCTTATTTTTGTGCAAAAATTTTTGTGCAAAAATTTTTCTTATTTTGTGGCAAAAAGGCAGAAATTCTCCTTATTTTGGGATAAAATTGCAGAAATTTCCATTATTTGGGGGCAAAAAACAGAAATTCCCCTTATTTTGTTGCAAAATTGCAGAAATTTCCCTTATTATGGAAAAAATTTGCAGAAATTTCTCTTATTTTGGGGCAAAATTGCAGAAATTTCACTTATTTCAGAGAAAAAAACTCAGAAATTTCTCTTATTTTGGGGCAAAAAGGCAGAAATTTCTTTTATTTTGGTACAAAATTGTAGAAATTTTCTTTATTTTGGGGCAAAAATGCAGAAATTCCAAATATTTTGGGGCAAAAATGCAGAGATTCCCCTTATTATGAGGTAAAATGCTGAAATTCCCCGTATTTTGGGGCAAAAAAACAGAAATTCCTTTTATTTTGTGGCAAAAGGCAGAAATTTCCCTTATTTTGGGGCAAAATCGCAGAAATTTCACATATTTCAGGGCAAAAATCAAAAATTCCTTTTATTTTGGGGCAAAAAGACAGAAATTCCGTTTATTTTTGGGTAAAAAGGCAGAAATTTCACTTATTTTGTGGTAAGAAGGAAGAAATTCCTCTTATTTTGGGGCAAAAATGAAGAAATTTCTCTTTTTTGTTGCAAAAGGTATACATTCTTCTTATTTTCGGGCAAAAAAGCAGAAATTCCTCGTATTTTGGAGCACAATTGCAGAAAATCCACTAATTGTGGAGCAAAAAAACAGAAAATCCCTATATGTTCAGGCAAAAACACAGAAATTCTCTTTATTTTGGGGCAAAACTCAGAAATTTCACTTATTTTGGGTCAAAATTGAAGAAATTTCATTTATTTCAGGGAAAAAAGGCAGAAACTTTCTTTATTTTAAGGCAAAAATGCAGAAATTCTTAATATTTTGTGGCAAAAAGCAGAAATTCCCCTTATTTTGAGGTATAAAGGCTGAAATTCCCTTTATTTGGGGGCAAAAAGGCAGAAATTTCCCTTATTTTGGGGCAAAATTGCAGAAATTTCACTTATTTCAGGGTAATAAGTCAGAAATTCCCCTTATAATGGGGGAAAAAGACAGAAATTCCACTTATTTAGAGGCATAAAGGCAGAAATTCCCCTTATTTTGGAGCAAAAATGAAGAAATTTCCCTTTTTTATGGCAAAAAGGTATGCATTCCCCTTATTTTCGGGAAAAAGGCAGAAATTCCCCGTATTTTGGAGCAAAATTGCAGAAATTCCCCCAATTGTGGGGCAAAAAGGCAAAAATTCTCCTTATTTTGGGGCAAAACTCAAAAATTCCACTTATTTTGGGGCAAAATTGCAGGAATTTACCTTATTTGGGGCAAAATTGCAGAAAATTCACTTATTTTCAGATAAAAAGGCTGAAATTCCCTTTATTTTGGGGTAAAAAGGGAGAAATTCCCCTTATTTTGGGGAAAAATTGCAGAAATTTTTCTTATTTTAGGGCAAAAAGGCAGAAATTACTTATATTTTGGGGCAAAAAGGCAGAAATTCCCCTTATTTTGGGGTAAAATTGCAGAAATTTCAAATATTTCAGTGCAAAATGGCAGAAATTTCCCTTATTTTGGGGCAAAAATGGAATCCCTAATTTTTGGCTAAAATTGCAGAAATTTCACTTATTTCCAGACAAAAGGCAGAAATTCCACTTAATTTCAGGCAAAAAGGCAGCAATGACCTGTATTTTGGAGCAAAATTGCATAAATTCTTCTAAATTTGGATCAAAAAGGCAGAAATTCCCCTTATTTTGGCGTAAAACTGCAGAAATTTTAATTATTTCGCGGCAAAATGGAAGAAATTCCCCTTATTTTCGGTGAAAGAGGCAGAAAATCCTCGTATTTTGGAGCAAAATTGCAGAAATACACCTAATTTTGGGGTAAAACATGCAGTAATTTTCTTTTTTGTGGCAAAAAGGCAGAAATTCCCCTTATTTTGGGGCAAATGTAAGAAATTCCTTTCATTTTAGGGCAAAATTGCAGAAATTTCCCTTATTTGGGGGCAAAAAACAGAAATTCCCCTTATTTTGGGGCAAAATTGCAGAAATTTGCTTTATTATGGGGAAAAATTTCAGATATTTCACTTATTCTAGGGCAAAATTGCAGAAATTTTAATTATTTCAGAAAAAAAAGCAAAAATTTTTCTTATTTTGGGGCAAAAAGTCCGAAATTTCTATTATTTTATGGGCAAAAAGTCAGAAATTCACCATATTTTGGGGTAAATTTGGAGAAATTTAACATATTTCAGGGCAAAAGGGCAGAAATTCCCCTTATTTTGGGGCAAAAAGGCAGAAATTCCCTTTATTTTGGGATAAAATTGCAGAAATTTCCCTTATTTGGAAGCAAAAAGGCAGAAAATCCTTTTAATTTTGGGTAAAAAGGCAGAATTTTCCCGTATTTTGGAGCAAAATTGCAGAAATTTCTCTAATATTGGGGCAAAAATGCAGAAATTCCGTTTATTTCGAGCAAAAAGGCAGAAGTTCCCCTTATTTTCGGGAAAAGAGGAAGAAATTCCCTGTATTTTGAAGCAAAATTGCAGAAACTCCCCTAATTTTGGGGCAAAAAGGCAGAAATTCCCTTTATTTTGGGGCAAAAATACAGAAATTCTCCTTATTTTGGGGCAAAAATCAGAAATTTCCCTTATTTTGAGGCAAAATTTTAGAAATTTCTTCTATTTTGTTACAGACTTGCAAAAATTTTTCTTATTTTGTGGCAAAAAGGCAGAAATTCCCCTTATTTTGGGATAAAATTGCAGAAATTTCCCTTATTTGGGGGCAAAAAACAGAAATTCCCCTTATTTTGTTGCAAAATTGCAGAAATTTCCCTTATTATGGAAAAAAATTGCAGAAATTTTCCTCATTTTGGGGCAAAATTGCAGAAATTTCAGTTATTTCAGAGACAAAAACTCAGAAATTTCTCTTATTTTAGGGCAAAAAGGCAGAAATTTCATTTACTTTGGTACAAAATTGTAGAAATTTTCTTTATTTTGGGGCAAAAATGCAGAAATTCCAAATATTTTGGGGCAAAATTGCAGAGATTCCCCTTATTATGAGGTAAAATGCTGAAATTCCCCTTATTTTGGGGCAAAAAGACAGAAATTCCCTTTATTTTGTGGCAAAAAAACAGAAATTTCCCTTATTTTGGGGCAAAATTGCAGAAATTTCATATTTAAGGGCAAAAATCAAAAATTCCTTTTATTTTGAGGCAAAAAGACAGAAATTCCGTTTATTTTTGCGTAAAAAAAAACAGAAATTTCACTTATTTTGAGGTAAGAAGGAAGAAATTCCTCTTATTTTGGGGCAAAAATGAAGAAATTTCTCTTTTTTGTTGCAAAAGGTATACATTCTTCTTATTTTCGGGCAAAAAAGCAGAAATTCCTCGTATTTTAAAGCACAATTGCAGAAAATCCACTAATTGTGGAGCAAAAAGGCAGAAAATCCCTATATGTTCAGGCAAAAACACAGAAATTCTCTTTATTTTGGGGCAAACTCAGAAATTTCACTTATTTTGGGGCAAAATTGAAGAAATTTCACTTATTTCAGGGAAAAAAGGCAGAAACTTTCTTTATTTTGGGGCAAAAAGGCAGAAATTCCTAATATTTTGTGGCAAAATGCAGAAATTCCCCTTATTTTGAGGTAAAAAGGCTGAAATTCCCTTTATTTGTGGTCAAAAAGGCAGAAATTTTTCTTATTTTGGGCCAAAATTGCAGAAATTTCACTTATTTCAGGGTAATAAGTCAAAAATTCCCCTTACTATGGGGGAAAAAGACAGAAATTCCACTTATTTAGAGGCATAAAGGCAGAAATTCCCCTTATTTTGGAGCAAAAATGAAGAAATTTCCCTTTTTTATGGCAAAAAGGTATGCATTCCCCTTATTTTCGGGTAAAAAGGCAGAAATTCCCCGAATTTTGGAGCAAAATTGCAGAAATTCTCCTAATTGTGGGGCAAAAAGGCAAAAATTCTTTTTATTTTGGGGCAAAATTCAGAAATTCCACTTATTTTGGGGCAAAATTGCAGGAATTGACCTTATTTTGGGGCAAAATTGCAGAAATTTCCCTTATTTGGGGCAAAATTGCAGAAAATTCACTTATTTTCAAATAAAAAGGCTGAAATTCCCTTTATTTTGGGGTAAAAAGGGAGTAATTCCCCTTATTTTGGGGAAAAATTGCAGAAATTTTCCTTATTTTAGGGCAAAAAGGCAGAAATTCCTTATATTTTCGGGCAAAAAGGCAGAAATTCCCCTTATTTTGGGGTAAAATTGCAGAAATTTCAAATATTTCAGTGCAAAATGGCAGAAATTTCTCTTATTTTGGGGCAAAAATGGAATCCCTAATTTTTGGCTAAAATTGCAGAAATTTCACTTATTTCCAGACAAAAAGGCAGAAATTCCACTTAATTTCAGGCAAAAAGGCAGCAATGACCCGTATTTTGGAGCAAAATTGCATAAATTCCCCTAATTTTGGATCAAAAAGTCAGAAATTCCACTTATTTTGGCGTAAAACTGCAGAAATTTCAATTATTTTGCGGCAAAATGGAAGAAATTTCCTTTATTTTCGGTGAAAGAGGCAGAAAATCCTCGTATTTTGGAGCAAAGTTGCAGAAATACACTTAATTTTGGGGTAAAACATGCAGGAATTTTCTTTTTTGTGGCAAAAAGGCAGAAATTCCCCTTATTTTGGGGCAAATGTCAGAAATTCCCCTTATTTTGGGGCAAAATTGCAGAAATTTGCTTTATTATGGAGAAAAATTTCAGATATTTCACTTATTCTAGGGCAAAATTGCAGAAATTTCACTTATTTCAGAAAAAAAAAGCAAAAATTTTTCTTATTTTGGGGCAAAAAGGCAGAAGTTCCCATTATTTTGGGGCAAAAAGGCAGAAATTCACCTTATTTTAGGGTAAAATTGCAGAAATTTCACATATTTCAGGGCAAAAAGGCAGAAATTCCCCGTATTTTGAGGTAAAATGCTGAAATTCCCCATATTTAGGGGCAAAAGGCAGAAATTCCCCTTATTTTGGGGCAAAAAGGCACAAATTTCCCTTATTTTCAGGCAAAATTGCAGAAATTTCATTTATTTCAGGGTAAAAAGTCAGAAATTCCCCTTATTTTGGGGCAAAAAGAAGAAATTTCTTTTATTATGGTACAAAATTGAAGAAATTTTCTTTATTTTGGAACAAAAAGGCAGAAATTCCCAATATTTTGGGGTAAAAGTCAGAAATTCTTTTTATTTTGAGGTAAAATGCAGAAATTTCTTTTATTTAGAGGTAAAATACAGAAATTCCATTAATATTGGTGGAAAATGCAGAAATTCCCTTTATTTTGGGGCTAAAAGGCAGAAATTTTCCGTATTTTGAAGAAAAATTGCAGAAATTTTCATAATTTTCAGGCAAAAACACTGAAATTCTCTTTATGTTGGGGCAAAAAGACAGAAAATCTCCTTTTTACGGGTGCAAAAAGTTAGAAAATCCCCTTATTTGGGGCAAAATTGCAGAAATTTCCTCTACTTTGGGGCAAAATTGCAGAAATTTTCCTTATTTTGGGGCAAAATTGCAGAAATTTCACTTATTTCAGGAAAAAAAGGCAGAAATTTCTCTTATTTTGGAACAAAAAGGCAGAAATTTCTTTTATTTTGGTACCAAATTGCAGAAACTTTTCTTATTTTGGGGCAAAAAGGCAGAAATTTCTCATATTTTGGGGCAAAAGGCAGAAATTCCCCTTATTTTGAGGAAAAAAGGCTGAAATTCTTTTTTTTTTTTGAGGCAAAAGGCAGAAATTCTCCTTATTTTGGGGCAAAAAGCAGACATTTCCCTTATTTTGGGGAAAAATTTTAGAAATTTCACATATTTCAGGGCAAAAAGTCAGAAATACCCCTCATTTTGAGGCAAAAAGACAGATATCTGTATATTTTTGTGGAAAAGTCAGAAATTGCACTTATTTTAAGTCAAAAAGGTGGAAAATTGCCTTATTATGGGGCAAAAGTGAAGAAATTTCCCTTTTTTATAGCAAAAAGGTATACATTGCCTTTATTTTCGGGCAAAAAGGCAGAAATTCCCCGTATTTTGGAGCAAAATTGCAGAAATTCCCCTAATTTTGGGGCAAAAAGGCAGAAATTCCCCTTATTTTGGGGTAAAACTGCAGAAATTTCACTTATTTCGCGGCAAAATGGTAGAAATTCCCCTTATTTCCGGCGAAAAAGGTAGAAAATCCTCGTATTTTGGAGCAAAATTGCAGAAATTCACCTAATTTTTGGGTAAAACATGCAGTAATTTTCATTATTTTGTGGTAAAAAGGCAGAAATTCCCCTTATTTTGCGGCAAATGGCAGAAATTCTTCTTATTTTAGGGCAAAATTGCAGAAATTTCCTTTATTTGGGGGCAAAAAACAGAAATTCTCTTTATTTTGGGGCAAAATTGCAGAAATTTGCTTTATTTGGGGGCAAAAAACAGAAATTCTTCTTATTTTCCAGCAAAATTGCAGAAATTTGCTTTATTATGGGGAAAAATTGGAGAAATTTCCCTTATTTTAGGGCAAAATTGCAGAAATTTCACTTATTTCAGAAGAAAAAACAAAAATTTTTCTTATTTTGGGGCAAAAAGGCTGAAATTCCCATTATTTTGGGGCAAATAGTTAGAAATTCACCTTATTTTGGGGTAAAATTGCAGAAATTTCACATATTTCAGGGCAAAAAGCAGAAATTCCCCTTATTTTGAGGTAAAATGCTGAAATTCCCCATATTTTGGGGCAAAAGGCAGAAATTCCCCTTATTTTGGGCCAAAAAAGGCACAAATTTTCCTTATTTTCGGACAAAATTGCAGAAATTTCATTTATTTCAAGGTTAAAATTCAAAAATTCCCCTTATTTTGGGGCAAAAAGAAGAAATTTCTTTTATTATGGTCCAAAATTGAAGAAATTTTCTTTATTTTGGAACAAAAAGGCAGAAATTCCCCATATTTTGGGGTAAAAGTCAGAAATTCTTCTTATTTTGAGGTAAAATGCAGAAATTTCTTTTATTTAGAGGTAAAA
>NW_027667842.1:0-39000 GCF_963924665.1 Micromys minutus | reverse complement strand
TTTAAAATACGGAGAATTTCTGCCTTTTAGCCCAAAATAAAGGGATTTTCTGAATTTTCCCCCAATATTTGGGGAATTTCTGCATTTTACCTCTAAATAAGGGGAATTTCTTCATTTTACCTCAAAATAAGAAGGATTTCTGCCTTTTGCCCCAAAATATGGCTAATTTCTGCCTTTATGTTCAAAAATAAGGAAAATTTCTTCAATTTTGTATCATAATAAAATAAATTTCTGCTTTTTGCCCCAAAATAAGGGGAATTTCTGACTTTTTGCCCAGAAATAAATGAAATTTCTGCAATTTTGCTTGAAAATAAGGGAAATTTGTGCCTTTTTTTCCCCAAATTAAGGGGAATTTCTGCCTTTGCCCCAAAATATGGGGAATTTCAACATTTTACCTCAAAATAAGGGGAATTTCAGCCTTTTTGCACCAAAATATGGAGAATTTCTGCCTTTTTGCCCCAAAATAAAGGAAATTTCTGCATTTTTGCACCAATATTAGGGGAATTTCTGCAATTTTGCTCCAAAATATGGGTCATTTCTGCCTTTTTGCCCGAAATTAAGTGGAATTTCTGCCTTTTTGTCCCGAAATAAGTGAAATTTCTTCAATTTTAGCCAAAAATTAGGGATTTCATCTTTTTGCCCCAAAATAAGTGGAATTTCTGCCATTTTGCCTTGAAATATTTGAAATTTCTGCAATTTTACCACAAAATAAGGGGAATTTCTGCCTTTTTGCCCCAAAATAAGGAGAATTTCAGCCTTTTTACCTCATAATAATGGGAATCTCTGCCTTTTTGCCCTAAAATATGGAAAATTTCTGTATTTCTGCCCCAAAATAAAGAAAATTTCTGCAGTTTTGTACCAAAATAAAAGTAATTTCTGCATTTTGTCCCAAAATAAGAGAAATTTCCGTGTTTTTTACCTGAAATAAGTGAAATTTCTGTAATTTTGCCCCAAAATAAGGGGAATTTCTGACTTTTTGCCCTGAAATAAGGAGAATTTCTGTCTTTTTGCCCCAAAATAATGTTAATTTCTGCATTTTTCTTCAAAATTAGCGGAATATGTGCAATTTTGCTCAAAATACGTGGAATTTCTGCCTTATTGCAACAAAATAAAGGGAATTTCTGCATTTTTGCACCTATATAAGGGGAAGTTCTGAAATTTTGCTCCAAAATATAGGGAATTTTAACCTTATTGCCCGAAATAAAGTGGAATTTCTGCCTTTTTGCCCTGAAATATTTGAAATTTCCGCAATTTTACCCCAAAATAAGGGGAATTTCTGTTTTGGCCCAAAAATTACAAGAATTTCTTCTTTTTGCCCCAAAATAAGGCAAATTTCTGACTTTTTGCCCTGAAAAAAGTGAAATTTCTGCAATTTTGCCCCAAAATAAGGGGAATTTCTGCCTTTTTGCCAAAATAAGGGGAATTTCAGCATTTTACCTCCAAATAAGGGGAATTTCTGCCTTTTTGCCACAAAATATGGGGAATTTCTGCCTATTGCCCCCAAATAAGAAAAATTTTTGCTTTTCTGCCCCAATTAACAGGAATTTCCTCCTTTTTGCCACAAAGTAAAGGGAATTTCTGCCTTTTTGCCCCAAAATAACGGGAATTTCAGCTTGTTACCTCAAAATAAGGGGAATTTCTGCCTTTTGCCCACAATATGAGGAATTTCTGAATTTTTGTTCCAAAATAAAGAAAATTTCTTCAATTTTGTACAAAAATAAAAGTAATTTCTGACTTTTTGCCCTGAAATAAATGAAATTTCTGCAATTTTGCCCGAAGAAAAGGGAAATTTGTATCTTTTTGCCCCAAAATGAGGGGAATTTCTGCCTTTTTGCCACAAAATATAGGGAATTTCAGCATTTTACCTCAAAATAAGGGGAATTTCAGCCTTTTTGCAACAAAATATGGGGAATTTCTGCCTTTTTGCCCCAAAATAACGGGAATTTCAGCTTGTTACCTCAAAATAAGGGGAATTTCTGCCTTTTGCCCACAATATGAGGAATTTCTGAATTTTTGTTCCAAAATAAAGAAAATTTCTTCAATTTTGTACAAAAATAAAAGTAATTTCTGACTTTTTGCCCTGAAATAAATGAAATTTCTGCAATTTTGCCCGAAGAAAAGGGTAATTTGTATCTTTTTGCCCCAAAATGAGGGGAATTTCTGCCTTTTTGCCACAAAATATAGGGAATTTCAGCATTTTACCTCAAAATAAGGGGAATTTCAGCCTTTTTGCAACAAAATATGGGGAATTTCTGCCTTTTTGCCACAAAATAAGAAAGATTTCTGCTATTCTGTACCAAAATAAAATAAATTTTTACAATTTTGCCCGAAAATAAGGGAAATTTCTGATTTTTCCCCGAAATAAGGAGAATTTCTGTATTTTTGCCCCAAAATAAGGGGAATTTCTGCCTTTTTGCCCCAAAATTAGAGGAGTTTTTGCAATTTTGCTCTAAAATACAAAGAATTTCTGCCTCTTTTCCCAAAAATAAGAGGAACTTCTTCCGATTTGCCCCAAATAAAGGGAATTTCTGGATTTTTTCCCAATATTAGGGGAATTTCTGCAATTTTGCTCTAAAATACAAGGAATTTCTGCCTTTTTGCCTGAAATTAAGGAGACTTTCTGCATTTTTGCCCCCAAACAAGGGAAATTTCTGCAATTTTATCCCAAATAAGGGGAATTTCTGCCTTTTTGCCCCAATATAATGGGAATTTCTGCCTTTTTGCCCCACAATAAAAAAAATTTTTGCTTTTTTTCTCTGAAATAAGTGAAATTTCTGCAATTTTGCCTTAAAATAAAAGAAATTTCTTCAATTTTTTTCCATAATATAGGGATTTTCTGCAATTTTGCCCCAAAATAAAGGGAATTTCTGTTTTTTGTCCCCAAATAAGGGAAATTTCTGCAATTTTGTTCTAAATTAAGGGGAATTTCTGCCTTTTGCCTCAAAATAAAAGGAATTTTTACATTTTTGCCCCAAAATAAAGAAAATTACTGCATGTTTTACCCCAAAATTAGGTGAATTTCTGCAATTTTGCTCCAAAATACGGGGAATTTCTGCCTTTTTGCCCGAAAATAAAGAGAATGTATATCTTTTTGCCATAAAAAAGGGAAATTTCTTCATTTTTACCCTAAAATAAGGGGATTTTCTGCATTTTTGACAAAAAATAAGTGCAATTTCTGACTTTTCCCCAAAAATAAACGGAATTTCTGTCTTTTTGCCCCAAAATAAGCGGAATTTCTGACGTTTTGCCCTGAAATAAGTTAAATTTCTAAAATTTTTCCCCAAAATAAGGGAAATGTCTGCTTTTTGCCCCAAAATAAAAGGAATTTCTGCCTTTTTGCCCCAAAATAAGGGGAATTTCTGCATTTTTGCCCCAAAATAAGGGGAATTTCAGCCTTTCTACCTCAAAATAATGGGAATTTCTGCATTTCTGCCCCAAAATATGGAAAATTTCTGGCTTTTTGCCCAAAAATAAGAAAAATTTCTGAAATTTGGAACCAAAATAAAAGAAATTTCTGCCTTTTTGCCCCAAAATAAGAAAATTTCTGCTTTTTTTCCCTGAAATAAGTGAAATTTCTGCAATTTTGCCACAAAATAAGGGAAATTTCTACAATTTTGCCAAATGTACAGGAAATTTCTACAATTTTCCTCAAAATAAGAGGAATTTCTGAATTTTTGCTCTGAAAAAAAGGAGATTTTCTGTCTTTTTGCCCCAAAATAAGGAGAATTTTTGCCTTTTTGCCCGAAAATTATGAGAATTTCTGCAAATTTGCTTTAAAATACGGGGAATTTCTGCCTTTTAGCCCAAAATAAAGGGATTTTCTGAATTTTCCCTTAAAATTTGGGGAATTTCTGCATTTTACCTCTAAATAAGGGGAATTTCTGCATTTTACCTCAAAATAAGAAGGATTTCTGCCTTTTGCCCCAAAATATGGCTAATTTCTGCCTTTATGTTCAAAAATAAGGAAAATTTCTTCAATTTTGTATCATAATAAAAGAAATTTCTGCTTTTTGCCCCAAAATAAGGGGAATTTCTGACTTTTTGCCCTGAAATAAATGAAATTTCTGCAATTTTGCCCGAAAATAAGGGAAATTTGTGCCTTTTTTCCCCAAATTAAGGGGAATTTCTGCCTTTGCCCCAAAATATGGGGAATTTCAACATTTTACCTCAAAATAAGGGGAATTTCAGCCTTTTTGCACCAAAATATGGAGAATTTCTGCCTTTTTGCCCCAAAATAAAGGGAATTTCTGCATTTTTGCACCAATATTAGGGGAATTTCTGCAATTTTGCTCCAAAATACGGGTCATTTCTGCCTTTTTGCCCGAAATTAAGTGGAATTTCTGCCTTTTTGTCCCGAAATAAGTGAAATTTCTTCAATTTTAGCCAAAAATTAGGGATTTCATCTTTTTGCCCCAAAATAAGTGGAATTTCTGCCATTTTGCCCTGAAATATTTGAAATTTCTGCAATTTTACAACAAAATAAGGGGAATTTCTGCCTTTTTGCCCCAAAATAAGGGGAATTTCAGCCTTTTTACCTCATAATAATGGGAATCTCTGCCTTTTTGCCCTAAAATATGGAAAATTTCTGTATTTTTGCCCCAAAATAAAGAAAATTTCTGCAATTTTGTACCAAAATAAAAGTAATTTCTGCATTTTGTCTCAAAATAAGAGAAATTTCTGTGTTTTTTACCTGAAATAAGTGAAATTTCTGTAATTTTGCCCCAAAATAAGGGGAATTTCTGACTTTTTGCCCTGAAATAAGGAGAATTTCTGTCTTTTTGCCCCAAAATAATGTTAATTTCTGCATTTTCCTTCAAAATTAGGAGAATATGTGCAATTTTGCTCAAAATACGTGGAATTTCTGCCTTATTGCAACAAAATAAAGGGAATTTCTGCATTTTTGCACCAATATAAGGGGAATTTCTGAAATTTTGCTCCAAAATATGGGGAATTTTAACCTTATTGCCCGAAATAAAGTGGAATTTCTGCCTTTTTGCCCTGAAATATTTGAAATTTCCGCAATTTTACCCCAAAATAAGGGGAATTTCTGTTTTTGGCCCCAAAATTACAAGAATTTCTGCTTTTTGCCCCAAAATAAGGCAAATTTCTGACTTTTTGCCCTGAAATAAGTGAAATTTCTGCAATTTTGCCCCAAAATAAGGGGAATGTCTGCCTTTTTGCCAAAATAAGGGGAATTTCAGCATTTTACCTCCAAATAAGGGGAATTTCTGCCTTTTTCCCACATAATATGGGGAATTTCTGCCTATTGCCCCCAAATAAGAAAAATTTTTGCTTTTCTGCCCCAATTAACAGGAATTTCCTCCTTTTTGCCACAAAGTAAAGGGAATTTCTGCCTTTTTGCCCCAAAATAACGAAAATTTCAGCTTGTTACCTCAAAATAAGGGGAATTTCTGCCTTTTGCCCACAATATGGGAAATTTCTGAATTTTTGTTCCAAAATAAAGAAAATTTCTTCAATTTTGTACCAAAATAAAAGTAATTTCTGACTTTTTGCCCTGAAATAAATGAAATTTCCGCAATTTTGCCCGAAAAAAAGGGAAATTTGTGTCTTTTTGCCCCAAAATGAGGGGAATTTCTGCCTTTTTGCCACAAAATATAGGGAATTTCAGCATTTTACCTCAAAATAAGAGGAATTTCAGCCTTTTGGCAACAAAATATGGGGAATTTCTGCCTTTTTGCCACAAAATAAAATAAGGGAAATTTCTGATTTTTGCCACGAAATAAGGAGAATTTCTGTATTTTTGCCCCAAAATAAGGGGAATTTCTGCCTTTTTGCCCCAAAATTAGAGGAGTTTTTGCAATTTTGCTTCAAAATACAGGAAATTTCTGCCTCTTTTCCCGAAAATAAGAGGAACTTCTTCCGATTTGCCCCAAATAAAGGGAATTTCTGCATTTTTCCCCAATATTAGGGGAATTTCTGCAATTTTGCTCTAAAATACAAGGAATTTCTGCCTTTTTGCCTGAAATTAAAAAGATTTTCTGCATTTTTGCCCCCAAACAAGGGAAATTTCTGCAATTTTATCCCAAATAAGGGGAATTTCTGCCTTTTTGCCCCAATATAATGGGAATTTCTGCCTTTTTGCCCCACAATAAGAAAAATTTTTGCTTTTTTTTTCTGAAATAAGTGAAATTTCTGCAATTTTGCCTTAAAATAAAAGAAATTTCTTCAATTTTTTTCCATAATATAGGAATTTTCTGCAATTTTGCCCCAAAATAAAGGGAATTTCTGTTTTTTGTCGCCAAATAAGGGAAATTTCTGCAATTTTGTTTAAATTAAGGGGAATTTCTGCCTTTTGCCTCAAAATAAGAGGAATTTTTACCTTTTTGCTCCAAAATAAAGAAAATTACTGCATGTTTTACCCCAAAATTAGGTGAATTTCTGCAATTTTGCTCCAAAATACGGGGAATTTCTGCCTTTTTGCCCGAAAATAAAGAGAATGTATACCTTTTTGCCATAAAAAAGGGAAATTTCTTCATTTTTACCCTAAAATAAGGGGATTTTCCGCATTTTTGACAAAAAATATGTGCAATTTCTTACTTTTCCCAAAAATAAACGGAATTTCTGTCTTTTTGCCCCAAAATAAGCGGAATTTCTGACGTTTTGCCCTGAAATAAGTTAAATTTCTAAAAATTTTCCCCAAAATAATGGAAATGTCTGCTTTTTGCCCCAAAATAAGGGGAATTTCTGCTTTTGCCCCAAAATAAGGGGAATTTCTGCATTTTTGCCCCAAAATAAGGGGAATTTCAGCCTTTCTACCTCAAAATAATGAGAATTTCTGCATTTCTGCCCCAAAATATGGAAAATATCTGGCTTTTTGCCCAAAAATAAAAAAAAATTCTGAAATTTGGAACCAAAGTAAAAGAAATTTTTGCCTTTTTGCCCCAAAATAAGAAAATTTCTGCTTTTTTTCCCTGAAATAAGTGAAATTTCTGCAATTTTGCCCCAAAATAAGGGAAATTTCTACAATTTTGCCAAATTTACAGGATATTTCTACAATTTTCCTCAAAATAAGAGGAATTTCTGACATTTGCTCCGAAAAAAAAGAGATTTTCTGTCTTTTTGCCCCAAAATAAGGAGAATTTCTGCCTTTTTGCCCGAAAATTATGAGAATTTCTGCAAATTTGCTTTAAAACACGGGGAATTTCTGCCTTTTAGCCCAAAATAAAGGGATTTTCTGAATTTTCCCCCAATATTTGGGGAATCTCTGCATTTTACCTCTAAATAAGGGGAATTTCTGCATTTTACCTCAAAATAAGAAGGATTTCTGCCTTTTGCCCCAAAATATGGCTAATTTCTGCCTTTATGTTCAAAAATAAGGAAATTTTCTTCAGTTTTGTATCATAATAAAATAAATTTCTGCTTTTTGCCCCAAAATAAGGGGAATTTCTGACTTTTTGCCCTGAAATAAATGAAATTTCTGCAATTTTGCCCGAAAATAAGGGAAATTTGTGCCTTTTTTCCCCAAATTAAGGGGAATTTCTGCCTTTGCCCCAAAATATGGGGAATTTCAACATTTTACCTCAAAATAAGGGGAATTTCAGCCTTTTTGCACCAAAATATGGAGAATTTCTGCCTCTTTGCCCCAAAATAAAGGAAATTTCTGCATTTTTGCACCAATATTAGGGGAAATTCTGCAATTTTGCTCCAAAATACGGGTCATTTCTGCCTGTTTGCCCGAAATTAAGTGGAATTTCTGCCTTTTTGTCCCGAAATAAGTGAAATTTCTTCAATTTTAGCCAAAAATTAGGGATTTAATCTTTTTGCCCCAAAATAAGTAGAATTTCTGCCATTTTGCCCTGAAATATTTGAAATTTCTGCAATTTTACCACAAAATAAGGCTAATTTCTGCCTTTTTTCCCCAAAATAAGGGGAATTTCAGCCTTTTTACCTCATAATAATGGGAATCTCTGCCTTTTTGCCCTAAAATATGGAAAATTTCTGTATTTTTGCCCCAAAATAAAGAAAATTTCTGCAATTTTGTACCAAAATAAAAGTAATTTCTGCATTTTGTCCCAAAATAAGAGAAATTTCCGTGTTTTCTACCTGAAATAAGTGAAATTTCTGTAATTTTGCCCCAAAATAAGGGGAATTTCTGACTTTTTGCCCTGAAATAAGGAGAATTTCTGTCTTTTTGCCCCAAAATAATGTTAATTTCTGCATTTTCCTTCAAAATTAGAGGAATATGTGCAATTTTGCTCAAAATACGTGGAATTTCTGCCTTATTGCAACAAAATAAAGGGAATTTCTGCATTTTTGCACCAATATAAGGGGAATTTCTGAAATTTTGCTCCAAAATACGGGGAATTTTAACCTTATTGACGAAATAAAGTGGAATTTCTGCCTTTTTGCTTTGAAATATTTGAAATTTCTGCAATTTTACCCCAAAATAAGGGAAATTTCTGTTTTTGGCCCCAAACTTACAAGAATTTCTGCTTTTTGCCCCAAAATAAGGCAAATTTCTGACTTTTTGCCTTGAAATAAGTGAAATTTCTGCAATTTTGCCCCCAAATAAGGGGAATTTCTGCCTTTTTGCCAAAATAAGGGGAATTTCAGCATTTTACCTCCAAATAAGGAGAATTTCTGCCTTTTTCCCACATAATATGGGGAATTTTTGCCTATTGCCCCCAAATAAGAAAAATTTTTGCTTTTCTGCCCAAATTAACAGGAATTTCCTCCTTTTTGCCACAAAGTAAAGGGAATTTCTGCCTTTTTGCCCCAAAATAACGAAAATTTCAGCTTGTTACCTCAAAATAAGGGGAATTTCTGCCTTTTGCCCACAATATGGGGAATTTCTGAATTTTTGTTCCAAAATAAGGAAAATTTCTTCAATTTTGTACCAAAATAAAAGTAATTTCTGACTTTTTGCCCTGAAATAAATGAAATTTCTGCAATTTTGCCCGAAAAAAGGGAAATTTGTGTCTTTTTGCCCCAAAATGAGGGGAATTTCTGCCTTTTTGCCACAAAATATAGGGAATTTCAGCATTTTACCTCAAATTAAGGGGAATTTCAGCCTTTTGGCAACAAAATATGGGGAATTTCTGCCTTTTTGCCCCACAATAAGAAAAATTTTTGCTTTTTTTCTCTGAAATAAGTGAAATTTCTTCAATTTTGCCTTAAAATAATAGAAATTTCTTCAATTTTTTTCCATAATATAGGAATTTTCTGCAATTTTGCCCCAAAATAAAGGGAATTTCTGTTTTTTGTCCCCAAATAAGGGAAATTTCTGCAATTTTGTTCTAAATTAAGGGGAATTTCTGCCTTTTGCCTCAAAATAAGAGGAATTTTTACCTTTTTGCCCCAAAATAAAGAAAATTACTGCATGTTTTACCCCAAAATTAGGTGAATTTCTGCAATTTTGCTCCAAAATACGGGGAATTTCTGCCTTTTTGCCCGAAAATAAAGAGAATGTATAACTTTTTGCCATAAAAAAGGGAAATTTCTTCATTTTTACCCTAAAATAAGGGGATTTTCCGCATTTTTGACAAAAAATAAGTGCAATTTCTTACTTTTTTTCAAAATAAACGGAATTTCTGTCTTTTTGCCCCAAAATAAGCGGAATTTCTGACGTTTTGCCCTGAAATAAGTTAAATTTCTAAAAATTTTCCCCAAAATAATGGAAATATCTGCTTTTTGCCCCAAAATAAGGGGAATTTCTGCTTTTGCCCCAAAATAAGGGGAATTTCTGCATTTTTGCCCCAAAATAAGGGGAATTTCAGCCTTTCTACCTCAAAATAATGAGAATTTCTGCATTTCTGCCCCAAAATATGGAAAATTTCTGGCTTTTTGCCCAAAAATAAAAAAAATTTCTGAAATTTGGAACCAAAGTAAAAGAAATTTTTGCCTTTTTGCCCCAAAATAAGAAAATTTCTGCTTTTTTCTCTGAAATAAGTGAAATTTCTGCAATTTTGCCCCAAAATAAGGGAAATTTCTACAATTTTGCCAAATGTACAGGAAATTTCTACAATTTTCCTCAAAATAAGAGGAATTTCTGACTTTTTGCTCCGAAAAAAAGGAGATTTTCTGTCTTTTTGCCCCAAAATAAGGAGAATTTCTGCCTTTTTGCCCGAAAATTATGAGAATTTCTGCAAATTTGCTTTAAAATACGGGGAATTTCTGCCTTTTAGCCCAAAATAAAGGGATTTTCTGAATTTTCCTACAATATTTGGGGAATATCTGCATTTTACCTCTAAATAAGGGGAATTTCTGCATTTTACCTCACAATAAGAAGGATTTCTGCCTTTTGCCCCAAAATATGGCTAATTTCTGCCTTTATGTTCAAAGACAAGGAAAATTTCTTCAATTTTTTATCATAATAAAATAAATTTCTGCTATTTGCCCCAAAATAAGGGGAATTTCTGACTTTTTGCCCTGAAATAAATGAAATTTCTGCAATTTTGCCCGAAAATAAGGGAAATTTGTGCCTTTTTTCCCCAAATTAAGGGGAATTTCTGCCTTTGCCCCAAAATATGGGGAATTTCAACATTTTACCTCAAAATAAGGGGAATTTCAGCCTTTTTGCACCAAAATATGGAGAATTTCTGCCTTTTTGCCCCAAAATAAAGGGAATTTCTGCATTTTTGCACCAATATTAGGGGAATTTCTGCAATTTTGCTCCAAAATACGGGTCATTTCTGCCTTTTTGCCCGAAATTAAGTGGAATTTCTGCCTTTTTGTCCCGAAATAAGTGAAATTTCTTCAATTTTAGCCAAAAATTAGGGATTTCATCTTTTTGCCCCAAAATAAGTGGAATTTCTGCCATTTTGCCCTGAAATATTTGAAATTTCTGCAATTTTACCACAAAATGAGGGGAATTTCAGCCTTTTTACCTCATAATAATGGGAATCTCTGCCTTTTTGACCTAAAATATGGAAAATTTCTGTATTTTTGCCCCAAAATAAAGAAAATTTCTGCAATTTTGTACCAAAATAAAAGTAATTTCTGCATTTTGTCCCAAAATAAGAGAAATTTCTGTGTTTTTTACCTGAAATAAGTGAAATTTCTGTAATTTTGCCCCAAAATAAGGGGAATTTCTGACTTTTTGCCCTGAAATAAGGAGAATTTCTGTCTTTTTGCCCCAAAATAATGTTAATTTCTGCATTTTCCTTCAAAATTAGGGGAATATGTGCAATTTTGCTCAAAATACGTGGAATTTCTGCCTTATTGCAACAAAATAAAGGGAATTTCTGCATTTTTGCACCAATATAAGGGGAATTTCTGAAATTTTGCTCCAAAATACGGGGAATTTTAACCTTATTGCCCGAAATAAAGTGGAATTTCTGCCTTTTTGCCCTGAAATATTTGAAATTTCCGCAATTTTACCCCAAAATAAGGGGAATTTCTGTTTTTGGCCCCAAAATTACAAGAATTTCAGCTTTTTGCCCCAAAATAAGGCAAATTTCTGACTTTTTGCCCTGAAATAAGTGAAATTTCTGCAATTTTGCCCCAAAATAAAAGGAATTTCTGCCTTTTTGCCAAAATAAGGGGAATTTCAGCATTTTACCTCCAAATAAGGAGAATTTCTGCCTTTTTCCCACATAATATGGGGAATTTCTGCCTATTGCCCCCAAATAAGAAAAATTTTTGCTTTTCTGCCCCAATTAACAGGAATTTCCTCCTTTTTGCCACAAAGTAAAGGGAATTTCTGCCTTTTTGCCCCAAAATAACGAAAATTTCAGCTTGTTACCTCAAAATAAGGGGAATTTCTGCCTTTTGCCCACAATATGGGGAATTTCTGAATTTTTGTTCCAAAATAAGGAAAATTTCTTCAATTTTGTACCAAAATAAAAGTAATTTCTGACTTTTTGCCCTGAAATAAATGAAATTTCTGCAATTTTGCCCGAAAAAAAGGGAAATTTGTGTCTTTTTGCCCCAAAATGAGGGGAATTTCTGCCTTTTTGCCACAAAATATAGGGAATTTCAGCATTTTACCTCAAAATAAGGGGAATTTCAGCCTTTTGGCAACAAAATATGGGGAATTTCTGCCTTTTTGCCACAAAATAAGAAAAATTTCTGCAATTCTGTACCAAAATAAAATAAATTTTTACAATTTTGCCCGAAAATAAGGAAAATTTCTGATTTTTGCCCCGAAATAAGGAGAATTTCTGTATTTTTGCCCCAAAATAAGGGGAATTTCTGCCTTTTTGCCCCAAAATTAGAGGAGTTTTTGCAATTTTGCTTCAAAATACAGGAAATTTCTGCCTCTTTTCCCGAAAATAAGAGGAACTTCTTCCGATTTGCCCCAAATAAAGGGAATTTCTGCATTTTTCCCCAATATTAGGGGAATTTCTGCAATTTTGCTATAAAATACAAGGAATTTCTGCCTTTTTGCCTGAAATTGAGGAGATTTTCTGCATTTTTGCCCCCAAACAAGGGAAATTTCTGCAATTTTATCCCAAATAAGGGGAATTTCTGCCTTTTTGCCCCAATATAATGGGAATTTCTGCCTTTTTGCCCCACAATAAGAAAAATTTTTGCTTTTTTTCTCTGAAATAAGTGCAATTTCTGCAATTTTGCCTTAAAATAAAAGAAATTTCTTCAATTTTTTTCCATAATATAGGAATTTTCTGCAATTTTGCCCCAAAATAAAGGGAAATTCTGTTTTTTGTCCCCAAATAAGGGAAATTTCTGCAATTTTGTTCTAAATTAAGGGGAATTTCTGCCTTTTGCCTCAAAATAAGAGGAATTTTTACCTTTTTGCCCCAAAATAAAGAAAATTACTGCATGTTTTACCCCAAAATTAGGTGAATTTCTGCAATTTTGCTCCAAAATACGGGGAATTTCTGCCTTTTTGCCCGAAAATAAAGAGAATGTATACCTTTTTGCCATAAAAAAGGGAAATTTCTTCATTTTTACCCTAAAATAAGGGGATTTTCCGCATTTTTGACAAAAAATAAGTGCAATTTCTGACTTTTCCCCAAAAATAAACGGAATTTCTGTCTTTTTGCCCCAAAATAAGCGGAATTTCTGACGTTTTGCCCTTAAATGAGTTAAATTTCTAAAAATTTTCCCCAAAATAATGGAAATGTCTGCTTTTTGCCCCAAAATAAGGGGAATTTCTGCCTTTTTGCCCCAAAATAAGGGGAATTTCTGCATTTTTGCCCCAAAATAAGGGGAATTTCAGCCTTTCTACCTCAAAATAATAAGAATTTCTGCATTTCTGCCCCAAAATATGGAAAATTTCTAGCTTTTTGCCCAAAAATAATAAAAATTTCTGAAGTTTGGAACCAAAGTAAAAGAAATTTTTGCCTTTTTGCCCCAAATTAAGAAAATTTCTGCTTTTTTTCCCTGAAATAAGTGAAATTTCTGCAATTTTGCCCCAAAATAAGGCAAATTTCTACAATTTTGCCAAATTTACAGGATATTTCTACAATTTTCCTCAAAATAAGAGGAATTTCTGACATTTGCTCCGAAAAAAAAGAGATTTTCTGTCTTTTTGCCCCAAAATAAGGAGAATTTCTGCCTTTTTGCCCGAAAATTATGAGAATTTCTGCAAATTTGCTTTAAAACACGGGGAATTTCTGCCTTTTAGCCCAAAATAAAGGGATTTTCTGAATTTTCCCCCAATATTTGGGGAATCTCTGCATTTTACCTCTAAATAAGGGGAATTTCTGCATTTTACCTCAAAATAAGAAGGATTTCTGCCTTTTGCCCCAAAATATGGCTAATTTCTGCCTTTATGTTCAAAAATAAGGAAAATTTCTTCAATTTTGTATCATAATAAAAGAAATTTCTGCTTTTTGCCCCAAAATAAGGGGAATTTCTGACTTTTTGCCCTGAAATAAATGAAATTTCTGCAATTTTGCCCGAAAATAAGGGAAATTTGTGCCTTTTTCCGCCAAATTAAGAGGAATTTCTGCCTTTGCCCCAAAATATGGGGAATTTCAACATTTTACCTCAAAATAAGGGGAATTTCAGCCTTTTTGCACCAAAATATGGAGAATTTCTGCCTTTTTGCCCCAAAATAAAGGGAATTTCTGCATTTTTGCACCAATATTAGGGGAATTTCTGCAATTTTGCTCCAAAATACGGGTCATTTCTGCCCTTTTGCCCGAAATTAAGTGGAATTTCTGCCTTTTTGTCCTGAAATAAGTGAAATTTCTTCAATTTTAGCCAAAAATTAGGGATTTCATCTTTTTGCCCCAAAATAAGTGGAATTTCTGCCATTTTGCCCTGAAATATTTGAAATTTCTGCAATTTTACCACAAAATAAGGGGAATTTCTGCCTTTTTGCCCCAAAATAAGGGGAATTTCAGCCTTTTTACCTCATAATAATGGGAATCTCTGCCTTTTTGCCCTAAAATATGGAAAATTTCTGTATTTTTGCCTCAAAATAAAGAAAATTTCTGCAATTTTGTACCAAAATAAAAGTAATTTCTGCATTTTGTCACAAAATAAGAGAAATTTCCGTGTTTTTTACCTGAAATAAGTGAAATTTCTGTAATTTTGCCCCCAAATAAGGGGAATTTCTGACTTTTTGCCCTGAAATAAGGATAATTTCTGTCTTTTTGCCCCAAAATAATGTTAATTTCTGCATTTTCCTTCAAAATTAGAGGAATATGTGCAATTTTGCTCAAAATACGTGGAATTTCTGCCTCATTGCAACAAAATAAAGGGAATTTCTGCATTTTTGCACCAATATAAGGGGAATTTCTGAAATTTTGCTCCAAAATACGGGGAATTTTAACCTTATTGCCCGAAATAAAGTGGAATTTCTGCCTTTTTGCCCTGAAATATATGAAATTTCTGCAATTTTACCCCAATATAAGGGGAATTTCTGTTTTTGGCCCCAAAATTACAAGAATTTCTGCTTTTTGCCCCAAAATAAGGCAAATTTCTGACTTTTTGCCCTGAAATAAGTGAAATTTCTGCAATTTTGCCCCAAAATAAGGGGAATTTCTGCCTTTTTGCCAAAATAAGGGGAATTTCAGCATTTTACCTCCAAATAAGGGGAATTTCTGCCTTTTTCCCACATAATATGGGGAATTTCTGCCTATTGCCCCCAAATAAGAAAAATTTTTGCTTTTCTGCCCCAATTAACAGGAATTTCCTCCTTTTTGCCACAAAGTAAAGGGAATTTCTGCCTTTTTGCCCCAAAATAACGGGAATTTCAGCTTGTTACCTCAAAATAAGGGGAATTTCTGCCTTTTGCCCACAATATGGGGAATTTCTGAATTTTTGTTCCAAAATAAGGAAAATTTCTTCAATTTTGTACCAAAATAAAAGTAATTTCTGACTTTTTGCCCTGAAATAAATGAAATTTCTGCAATTTTGCCCGAAAAAAAGGGAAATTTGTGTCTTTTTGCCCAAAAATGAGGGGAATTTCTGCCTTTTTGCCACAATATATAGGGAATTTCAGCATTTTACCTCAAAATAAGGAGAATTTCGGCCTTTTTGCAACAAAATATGGGGAATTTCTGCCTTTTTGCCACAAAATAAGAAAGATTTCTGCAATTCTGTACCAAAATAAAATAAATTTTTACAATTTTGCCCGAAAATAAGGGAAATTTCTGATTTTTGCCCCGAAATAAGGAGAATTTCTATATTTTTGCCCCAAAATAAGGGGAATTTCTGCCTTTTTGCCCCAAAATTAGAGGAGTTTTTGCAATTTTGCTTCAAAATACAGGAAATTTCTGCCTCTTTTCCCAAAAATAAGAGGAACTTCTTCCGATTTGCCCCAAATAAAGGAAATTTCTGCATTTTTCCCCAATATTAGGGGAATTTCTGCAATTTTGCTCTAAAATACAAGGAATTTCTGCCTTTTTGCCTGAAATTAAGGAGATTTTCTGCATTTTTGCCCCCAAACAAGGGAAATTTCTGCAATTTTATCCCAAATAAGGGGAATTTCTGCCTTTTTGCCCCAATATAATGGGAATTTCTGCCTTTTTGCCCCACAATAAGAAAAATTTTTGCTATTTTTCTCTGAAATAAGTGAAATTTCTGCAATTTTGCCTTAAAATAAAAGAAATTTCTTCAATTTTTTTCCATAATATAGGAATTTTCTGCAATTTTGCCCCAAAATAAAGGGAAATTCTGTTTTTTGTCCCCAAATAAGGGAAATTTCTGCAATTTTGTTCTAAATTAAGGGGAATTTCTGCCTTTTGCCTCAAAATAAGGGGAATTTTTACCTTTTTGCCCCAAAATAAAGAAAATTACTGCATGTTTTACCCCAAAATTAGGTGAATTTCTGCAATTTTGCTCCAAAATACGGGGAATTTCTGCCTTTTTGCCCGAAAATAAAGAGAATGTATACCTTTTTGCCATTAAAAATGGAAATTTCTTCATTTTTACCCTAAAATAAGGGGATTTTCCGCATTTTTGACAAAAAATAAGTGCAATTTCTGACTTTTCCCCAAAAATAAACGGAATTTCTGTCTTTTTGCCCCAAAATAAGCGGAATTTCTGACGTTTTGCCCTGAAATAAGTTAAATTTCTAAAATTTTTCCCCAAAATAATGGAAATGTCTGCTTTTTGCCCAAAAATAAGGGGAATTTCTGCCTTTTTGCCCCAAAATAAGGGGAATTTCTGCATTTTTGCCCCAAAATAAGGGGAATTTCAGCCTTTCTACCTCAAAATAATGAGAATTTCTGCATTTCTGCCCCAAAATATGGAAAATTTCTGGTTTTTTGCCCAAAAATAAGAAAAATTTCTGAAAATTGGAAAAAAAGTAAAAGAAATTTCTGCAATTTTCCCCCAAAATAAGGGAAATTTCTACAATTTTGCCAAATGTACAGGAAATTTCTACAATTTTACTCAAAATAGGAGGAATTTCTGACTTTTTGCTCCAAAAAAAAGGAGATTTTCTGTCTTTTTACCCCAAAATAAGGAGAATTTCTGCCTTTTTGCCCGAAAATTATGAGAATTTCTGCAAATTTGCTTTAAAATACGGGGAATTTCTGCCTTTTAGCCCAAAATAAAGGGATTTTCTGAATTTTCCCCCAATATTTGGGGAATTTCTGCATTTTACCTCTAAATAAGGGGAATTTCTGCATTTTACCTCAAAATAAGAAGGATTTCTGCCTTTTGCCCCAAAATATGGCTAATTTCTGCCTTTATGTTCAAAAATAAGGAAAATTTCTTCAATTTTGTATCATAATAAAATAAATTTCTGCCTTTTGCCCCAAAATAAGGGGAATTTCTGACTTTTTGCCCTGAAATAAATGAAATTTCTGCAATTTTGCCCGAAAATAGGGGAAATTTGTGCCTTTTTTCCACAAATTAAGGGGAATTTCTGCCTTTGCCCCAAAATATGGGGAATTTCAACATTTTACCTCAAAATAAGGGGAATTTCAGCCTTTTTGCACCAAAATATGGAGAATTTCTGCCTTTTTGCCCCAAAATAAAGGGAATTTCAGCATTTTTGCACCAATATTAGGGGAATTTCTGCAATTTTGCTCCAAAATACGGGTCATTTCTGCCTTTTTGCCCGAAATTAAGTGGAATTTCTGCCTTTTTGTCCCGAAATAAGTGAAATTTCTTCAATTTTAGCCAAAAATTAGGGATTTCATCTTTTTGCCCCAAAATAAGTGGAATTTCTGCCATTTTGCCCTGAAATATTTGAAATTTCTGCAATTTTACCACAAAATAAGGGGAATTTCTGCCTTTTTACCCCAAAATAAGGGGAATTTCAGCCTTTTTACCTCATAATAATGGGAATCTCTGCCTTTTTGCCCTAAAATATGGAAAATTTTTGTATTTTTGCCCCAAAATAAAGAAAATTTCTGCAATTTTGTACCAAAATAAAAGTAATTTCTGCATTTTGTCCCAAAATAAGAAAAATTTCCGTGTTTTTTACCTGAAATAAGTGAAATTTCTGTAATTTTGCCCCAAAATAAGGGGAATTTCTGACTTTTTGCTCTGAAATAAGGAGAATTTCTGTCTTTTTGCCCCAAAATAATGTTAATTTCTGCATTTTCCTTCAAAATTAGAGGAATATGTGCAATTTTGCTCAAAATACGTGGAATTTCTGCCTTATTGCAACAAAATGAAGGGAATTTCTGCATTTTTGCCCCAATATAAGGGGAATTTCTGAAATTTTGCTCCAAAATACGGGGAATTTTAACCTTATTGCCCGAAATAAAGTGGAATTTCTGCCTTTTTGCCCTGAAAAATTTGAAATTTCCGCAATTTTACCCCAAAATAAGGGGAATTTCTGTTTTTGGCCCCAAAATTACAAGAATTTCTGCTTTTTGCCCTAAAATAAGGCAAATTTCTGACTTTTTGCCCTGAAATAAGTGAAATTTCTGCAATTTTGCCCCAAAATAAGGGGAATTTCTGCCTTTTTGCCAAAATAAGGGGAATTTCAGCATTTTACCTCCAAATAAGGGGAATTTCTGCCTTTTTCCCACATAATATGAGGAATTTCTGCCTATTGCCCCCAAATAAGAAAAATTTTTGCTTTTCTGCCTCAATTAACAGGAATTTCCTCCTTTTTGCCACAAAGTAAAGGGAATTTCTGCCTTTTTGCCCCAAAATAACGGGAATTTTAGCTTGTTACCTCAAAATAAGGGGAATTTCTGCCTTTTGCCCACAATATGGGGAATTTCTGAATTTTTGTTACAAAATAAGGAAAATTTCTTCAATCTTGTACCAAAATAAAAGTAATTTCTGAGGTTTTGCCCTGAAATAAATGAAATTTCTGCAATTTTGCCCGAAAAAAAGGGAAATTTGTGTCTTTTTGCCCCAAAATGAGGGGAATTTCTGCCTTTTTGCCACAAAATATAGGGAATTTCAGCATTTTACCTCAAAATAAGGGGAATTTCAGCCTTTTGGCAACAAAATATGGGGAATTTCTGCCTTTTTGCCACAAAATAAGAAAAATTTCTGCAATTCTGTACCAAAATAAAATAAATTTTTACAATTTTGCCCGAAAATAAGGAAAATTTCTGATTTTTGCCCCGAAATAAGGAGAATTTCTGTATTTTTGCCCCAAAATAAGGGGAATTTCTGCCTTTTTGCCCCAAAATTAGAGGAGTTTTTGCAATTTTGCTTCAAAATACAGGAAATTTCTGCCTCTTTTCCCGAAAATAAGAGGAACTTCTTCCGATTTGCCCCAATTAAAGGGAATTTCGGCATTTTTCCCCAATATTAGGGGAATTTCTGCAATTTTGCTCTAAAATACAAGGAATTTCTGCATTTTTGCCTGAAATTAAGGAGATTTTCTGCATTTTTGCCCCCAAACAAGGGAAATTTCTGCAATTTTATCCCAAATAAGGGGAATTTCTGCCTTTTTGCCCCAATATAATGGGAATTTCTGCCTTTTTGCCCCACAATAAGAAAAATTTTTGCTTTTTTTCTCTGAAATAAGTGAAATTTCTGCAATTTTGCCTTAAAATAAAAGAAATTTCTTCAATTTTTTTCCAAAATATAGGAATTTTCTGCAATTTTGCCTCAAAATAAAGGGAATTTCTGTTTTTTTGTCCCCAAATAAGGGAAATTTCTGCAATTTTGTTCTAAATTAAGGGGAATTTCTGCCTTTTGCCTCAAAATAAGGAGAATTTTTACATTTTTGCCCCAAAATAAAGAAAATTACTGCATGTTTTACCCCAAAATTAGGTGAATTTCTGCAATTTTGCTCAATAATACGGGGAATTTCTGCCTTTTTGCCCGAAAATAAAGAGAATGTATACCTTTTTGCCATAAAAAAGGGAAATTTCTTCATTTTTACCCTAAAATAAGGGGATTTTCCGCATTTTTGACAAAAAAATAAGTGCAATTTCTGACTTTTCCCCAAAATAAATGGAATTTCTGTCTTTTTGCCCCAAAATAAGCGGAATTTCTGACCTTTTGCCCTGAAATAAGTTAAATTTCTAAAATTTTTCCCCAAAATTAGGAAATTGTCTGCTTTTTGCCCCAAAATAAGGGGAATTTCTGCCTTTTTGCCCCAAAATAAGGGGAATTTCTGCATTTTTGCCCCAAAATAAGGGAAATTTCAGCCTTTCTACCTCAAAATAATGGGAATTTCTGCATTTCTGCCCCAAAATATGGAAAATTTCTGGCTTTTTGCCCAAAAATAAAAAAATTTCTGAAATTTGGAGCCAAAATAAAAGAAATTTCTGCCTTTTTGCCCCAAAATAAGAAAATTTCTGCTTTTTTTCCCTGAAATAAGTGAAATTTCTGCAATTTTGCCCCAGAATAAGGGAAATTTCTACAATTTTGCCAAATGAAGAGGAAATTTCTACAATTTTCCTCAAAATAAGAGGAATTTCTGACTTTTTGCTCCGAAAAAAAGGAGATTTTCTGTCTTTTTGCCCCAAAATAAGGAGAATTTCTGCCTTTTTGCCCGAAAATTATGAGAATTTCTGCAAATTTGCTTTAAAATATGGGGAATTTCTGCCTTTTAGCCCAAAATAAAGGGATTTTCTGAATTTTCCCCCAATATTTGGGGAATTTCTGCATTTTACCTCTAAATAAGGGGAATTTCTGCATTTTACCTCAAAATAAGAAGGATTTCTGCCTTTTGCCCCAAAGTATGGCTAATTTCTGCCTTTATGTTCAAAAATAAGGAAAATTTCTTCAATTTTGTATCATAATAAAATAAATTTCTGCTTTTTGCCCCAAAATAAGGGGAATTTCTGACTTTTTGCCCTGAAATAAATGAAATTTCTGCAATTTTGCCTGAAAATAAGGGAAATTTGTGCCTTTTTCCCCAAATTAAGGGGAATTTCTGCCTTTGCCCCAAAATATGGGGAATTTCAACATTTTACCTCAAAATAAGGGGAATTTCAGCCTTTTTGCACCAAGATATGGAGAATTTCTGCCTTTTTGCCCCAAAATAAAGGGAATTTCTGCATTTTTCCACCAATATTAGGGGAATTTCTGCAATTTTGCTCCAAAATACGGGTCATTTCTGCCTTTTTGCCCGAAATTAAGTGGAATTTCTGCCTTTTTGTCCCGAAATAAGTGAAATTTCTTCAATTTTAGCCAAAAATTAGGGATTTCATCTTTTTGTCCCAAAATAAGTGGAATTTCTGCCATTTTGCCCTGAAATATTTGAAATTTCTGCAATTTTACCACAAAATAAGGGGAATTTCTGCCTTTTTGCCCCAAAATAAGGGGAATTTCAGCCTTTTTACCTCATAATAATGGGAATCTCTGCCTTTTTGCCCTAAAATATGGAAAATTTCTGTATTTTTGCCCCAAAATAAAGAAAATTTCTGCAATTTTGTACCAAAATAAAAGTAATTTCTGAATTTTGTCCCAAAATAAGAGAAATTTCCGTGTTTTTTACCTGAAATAAGTGAAATTTCTGTAATTTTGCCCCAAAATAAGGGGAATTTCTGACTTTTTGCCCTGAAATATGGAGAATTTCTGTCTTTTTGCCCCAAAATAATGTTAATTTCTGCATTTTCCTTCAAAATTAGGGGAATATGTGCAATTTTGCTCAAAATACGTGGAATTTCTGCCTTATTGCAACAAAATAAAGGGAATTTCTGCATTTTTGCACCAATATAAGGGGAATTTCTGAAATTTTGCTCCAATATACGGGGAATTTTAACCTTATTGCCCGAAATAAAGTGGAATTTCTGCCTATTTGCCCTGAAATATTTGAAATTTCCGCAATTTTACCCCAAAATAAGGGGAATTTCTGTTTTTGGCCCCAAAATTACAAGAATTTCTGCTTTTTGCCCCAAAATAAGGCAAATTTCAGACTTTTTGCCCTGAAATAAGTGAAATTTCTGCAATTTTGCCCCAAAATAAGGGGAATTTCTGCCTTTTTGCCAAAATAAGGGGAATTTCATCATTTTACCTCCAAATAAGGGGAATTTCTGCCTTTTTCCCACATAATATGGGGAATTTCTGCCTATTGCCGCCAAATAAGAAAAATTTTTGCTTTTCTGCCCCAATTAACAGGAATTTCCTCCTTTTTGCCACAAAGTAAAGGGAATTTCTGCCTTTTTGCCCCAAAATAACGGGAATTTCAGCTTGTTACCTCAAAATAAGGGGAATTTCTGAATTTTTGTTCCAAAATAAGGAAAATTTCTTCAATTTTGTACCAAAATAAAAGTAATTTCTGACTTTTTGCCCTGAAATAAATGAAATTTCTGCAATTTTGCCCGAAAAAAAAGGGAAATTTGTGTCTTTTTGCCCCAAAATGAGGGGAATTTCTGCCTTTTTGCCACAAAATATAGGGAATTTCAGCATTTTACCTCAAAATAAGGGGAATTTCAGCCTTTTGGCAACAAAATATGGGGAATTTCTGCCTTTTTGCCACAAAATAAGAAAAATTTCTGCAATTCTGTACCAAAATAAAATAAATTTTTACAATTTTCCCCGAAATAAGGGAAATTTCTGATTTTTGCCCCGAAATAAGGAGAATTTCTGTATTTTTGCCCCAAAATAAGGGGAATTTCTGCCTTTTTGCCCCAAAATTAGAGGAGTTCTTGCAATTTTGCTTCAAAATACAGGAAATTTCTGCCTCTTTTCCCGAAAATAAGAGGAACTTCTTCCGATTTGCCCCAAATAAAGGGAATTTCTGCATTTTTCCCCAATATTAGGGGAATTTCTGCAATTTTGCTCTAAAATACAAGGAATTTCTGCCTTTTTGCCTGAAATTAAGGAGATTTTCTGCATTTTTGCCCCCAAACAAGGAAAATTTCTGCAATTTTATCCCAAATAAGGGGAATTTCTGCCTTTTTGCCCCAATATAATGGGAATTTCTGCCTTTTTGCCCCACAATAAGAAAAATTTTTGCTTTTTTTCTCTGAAATAAGTGAAATTTCTGCAATTTTGCCTTAAAATAAAAGAAATTTCTTCAATTTTTTTCCATAATATAGGAATTTTCTGCAATTTTGCCCCAAAATAAAGGGAATTTCTGTTTTTTGTCCCCAAATAAGGGAAATTTCTGCAATTTTGTTCTAAATTAAGGGGAATTTCTGCCTTTTGCCTCAAAATAAGGGGAATTTTTACCTTTTTGCCCCAAAATAAAGAAAATTACTGCATGTTTTACCCCAAAATTAGGTGAATTTCTGCAATTTTGCTCCAAAATACCGGGAAATTCTGGCTTTTTGCCCGAAAATAAAGAGAATGTATACCTTTTTGCCATAAAAAAGGGAAATTTCTTCATTTTTACCCTAAAATAAGGGGATTTTCTGCATTTTTGACAAAAAAATAAGTGCAATTTCTGACTTTTCCCCAAAAATAAACGGAATTTCTGTCTTTTTGCCCCAAAATAAGCGGAATTTCTGACGTTTTGCTCTGAAATAAGTTAAATTTCTAAAATTTTTTCCCAAAATAAGGGAAATGTCTGCTTTTTGCCCCCAAATAAGGGGAATTTCTGCCTTTTTGCCCCAAAATAAGGGGAATTTCTGCATTTTTGCCCCAAAATAAGGGGAATTTCAGCCTTTCTACCTCAAAATAATGGGAATTTCTGCATTTCTGCCCCAAAATATGGAAAATTTCTGGCTTTTTGCCCAAAAATAAGAAAAATTTCTGAAATTTGGAACCAAAATAAAAGAAATTTCTGCCTTTTTGCCCCAAAATAAGAAAATTTCTGCTTTTTTTCCCTGAAATAAGTGAAATTTCTGCAATTTTGCCCCAAAATAAGGGAAATTTCTACAATTTTGCCAAATGTACAGGAAATTTCTACAATTTTCCTCAAAATAAGAGGAATTTCTGACTTTTTGCTCCGAAAAAAAGGAGATTTTCTGTCTTTTTGCCCCAAAATAAGGAGAATTTCTGCCTTTTTGCCCGAAAATTATGAGAATTTCTGCAAATTTGCTTTAAAATACGGGGAATTTCTGCCTTTTAGCCCAAAATAAAGGGATTTTCTGAATTTTCCCCCAATATTTGGGATATTTCTGCATTTTACCTCTAAATAAGGGGAATTTCTGCATTTTACCTCAAAATAAGAAGGATTTCTGCCTTTTGCCCCAAAGTATGGTTAATTTCTGCCTTTATGTTCAAAAATAAGGAAAATTTCTTCAATTTTGTATCATAATAAAATAAATTTCTGCTTTTTGCCCCAAAATAAGGGGAATTTCTGACTTTTTGCCCTGAAATAAATGAAATTTCTGCAATTTTGCCCGAAAATAAGGGAAATTTGTGCCTTTTTTCCCCAAATTAAGGGGAATTTCTGCCTTTGCCCCAAAATATGGGGAATTTCAACATTTTACCTCAAAATAAGGGGAATTTCAGCCTTTTTGCACCAAAATATGGAGAATTTCTGCCTTTTTGCCCCCAAATAAAGGGAATTTCTGCATTTTTGTACCAATATTAGGGGAATTTCTGCAATTTTGCTCCAAAATACGGGTCATTTCTGCCTTTTTGCCCGAAATTAAGTGGAATTTCTGCCTTTTTGTCCCGAAATAAGTGAAATTTCTTCAATTTTAGCCAAAAATTAGGGATTTCATCTTTTTGCCCCAAAATAAGTGGAATTTCTGCCATTTTGCCCTGAAATATTTGAAATTTCTGCAATTTTACCACAAAATAAGGGGAATTTCTGCATTTTTGCCCCAAAATAAGGGGAATTTCAGCCTTTTTACCTCATAATAATGGGAATCTCTGCCTTTTTGCCCTAAAATATGGAAAATTTCTGTATTTCTGCCCCAAAATAAAGAAAATTTCTGCAATTTTGTACCAAAATAAAAGTAATTTCTGCATTTTGTCCCAAAATAAGAGAAATTTCCGTGTTTTTTACCTGAAATAAGTGAAATTTCTGTAATTTTGCCCCAAAATAAGGGGAATTTCTGACTTTTTGCCCTGAAATATGGAGAATTTCTGTCTTTTTGCCCCAAAATAATGTTAATTTCTGCATTTTCCTTCAAAATTAGGGGAATATGTGCAATTTTGCTCAAAATACGTGGAATTTCTGCCTTATTGCAACAAAATAAAGGGAATTTCTGCATTTTTGCACCAATATAAGGGGAATTTCTGAAATTTTGCTCCAAAATACGGGGAATTTTAACCTTATTGCCCGAAATAAAGTGGAATTTCTTCCTTTTTGCCCTGAAATATTTGAAATTTCCGCAATTTTACCCCAAAATAAGGGGAATTTCTGTTTTTGGCCCCAAAATTACAAGAATTTCTGCTTTTTGCCCCAAAATAAGGCAAATTTCAGACTTTTTGCCCTGAAATAAGTGAAATTTCTGCAATTTTGCCCCAAAATAAGGGGAATTTCTGCCTTTTTGCCAAAATAAGGGGAATTTCAGCATTTTACCTCCAAATAAGGGGAATTTCTGCCTTTTTCCCACATAATATGGGGAATTTCTGCCTATTGCCCCCAAATAAGAAAAATTTTTGCTTTTCTGCCCCAATTAACAGGAATTTCCTCCTTTTTGCCACAAAGTAAAGGGAATTTCTGCCTTTTTGCCCCAAAATAACGGGAATTTCAGCTTGTTACCTCAAAATAAGGGGAATTTCTGAATTTTTGTTCCAAAATAAGGAAAATTTCTTCAATTTTGTACCAAAATAAAAGTAATTTCTGACTTTTTGCCCTGAAATAAATGAAATTTCTGCAATTTTGCCCGAAAAAAAGGGAAATTTGTGTCTTTTTGCCCCAAAATGAGGGGAATTTCTGCCTTTTTGCCACAAAATATAGGGAATTTCAGCATTTTACCTCAAAATAAGGGGAATTTCAGCCTTTTGGCTACAAAATATGGGGAATTTCTGCCTTTTTGCCACAAAATAAGAAAAATTTCTGCAATTCTGTACCAAAATAAAATAAATTTTTACAATTTTCCCCGAAATAAGGGAAATTTCTGATTTTTGCCCCGAAATAAGGAGAATTTCTGTATTTTTGCCCCAAAATAAGGGGAATTTCTGCCTTTTTGCCCCAAAATTAGAGGAGTTCTTGCAATTTTGCTTCAAAATACAGAAAATTTCTGCCTCTTTTCCCGAAAATAAGAGGAACTTCTTCCGATTTGCCCCAAATAAAGGGAATTTCTGCATTTTTCCCCAATATTAGGGGAATTTCTGCAATTTTGCTCTAAAATACAAGGAATTTCTGCCTTTTTGCCTGAAATTAAGGAGATTTTCTGCATTTTTGCCCCCAAACAAGGGAAATTTCTGCAATTTTATCCCAAATAAGGGGAATTTCTGCCTTTTTGCCCCAATATAATGGGAATTTCTGCCTTTTTGCCCCACAATAAGAAAAATTTTTGCTTTTTTTCTCTGAAATAAGTGAAATTTCTGCAATTTTGCCTTAAAATAAAAAAAAATTCTTCAATTTTTTTCCATAATATAGGAATTTTCTGCAATTTTGCCCCAAAATAAAGGGAATTTCTGTTTTTTGTCCCCAAATAAGGGAAATTTCTGCAATTTTGTTCTAAATTAAGGGGAATTTCTGCCTTTTGCCTCAAAATAAGGGGAATTTTTACCTTTTTGCCCCAAAATAAAGAAAATTACTGCATGTTTTACCCCAAAATTAGGTGAATTTCTGCAATTTTGCTCCAAAATACGGGGAATTTCTGCCTTTTTGCCTGAAAATAAAGAGAATGTATACCTTTTTGCCATAAAAAAGGGAAATTTCTTCATTTTTACCCTAAAATAAGGGGATTTTCTGCATTTTTGACAAAAAATAAGTGCAATTTCTGACTTTTCCCCAAAAATAAACGGAATTTCTGTCTTTTTGCCCCAAAATAAGCGGAATTTCTGACATTTTGCCCTGAAATAAGTTAAATTTCTAAAATTTTTCCCCAAAATAAGGAAAATGTCTGCTTTTTGCCCCAAAATAAGGGGAATTTCTGCCTTTTTGCCCCAAAATTGGGAGAATTTCTGCATTTTTGCCCCAAAATAAGGGGAATTTCAGCATTTCTACCTCAAAAATTTGGGAATTTCTGCATTTCTGCCCCAAAATATGGAAAATTTCTAGCTTTTTGCCCAAAAATAAGAAAAATTTTTGAAATTTGGAACCAAAATAAAAGAAATTTCTGCCTTTTTGCCCCAAAATAAAAAAATTTCTGCTTTTTTTCCCTGAAATAAGTGAAATTTCTGCAATTTTGCCCCAAAATAAGGGAAATTTCTACAATTTTGCCAAATGTACAGGAAATTTCTACAATTTTCCTCAAAATAAGAGGAATTTCTGACTTTTTGCTCCGAAAAAAGGAGATTTTCTGTCTTTTTGCCCCAAAATAAAGAGAATTTCTGCCTTTTTGCCCGAAAATTATGAGAATTTCTGCAAATTTGCTTTAAAATACGGGGAATTTCTGCCTTTTAGCCCAAAATAAAGGGATTTTCTGAATTTTCCCCCAATATTTGGGGAATTTCTGCATTTTACCTCTAAATAAGGGGAATTTCTGCATTTTACCTCAAAATAAGAAGGATTTCTGCCTTTTGCCCCAAAGTATGGCTAATTTCTGCCTTCATGTTCAAAAATAAGGAAAATTTCTTCAATTTTGTATCATAATAAAATAAATTTCTGCTTTTTGCCCCAAAATAAGGGGAATTTCTGACGTTTTGCCCTGAAATAAATGAAATTTCTGCAATTTTGCCCGAAAATAAGGGAAATTTGTGCCTTTTTTCCCCAATTAAGGGGAATTTCTGCCTTTGCCCCAAAATATGGGGAATTTCAACATTTTACCTCAAAATAAGGGGAATTTCAGCCTTTTTGCACCAAAATATGGAGAATTTCTGCCTTTTTGCCCCAAAATAAAGGGAATTTCTGCATTTTTGCACCAATATTAGGGGAATTTCTGCAATTTTGCTCCAAAATACGGGTCATTTCTGCCTTTTTGCCCGAAATTAAGTGGAATTTCTGCCTTTTTGTCCCGAAATAAGTGAAATTTCTTCAATTTTAGCCAAAAATTAGGGATTTCATCTTTTTGCCCCAAAATAAGTGGAATTTCTGCCATTTTGCCCTGAAATATTTGAAATTTCTGCAATTTTACCACAAAATAAGGGGAATTTCTGCCTTTTTGCCCCAAAATAAGGGAAATTTCAGCCTTTTTACCTCATAATAATGGGAATCTCTGCCTTTTTGCCCTAAAATATGGAAAATTTCTGTATTTTTGCCCCAAAATGAAGAAAATTTCTGCAATTTTGTACCAAAATAAAAGTAATTTCTGCATTTTGTCTCAAAATAAGGGAAATTTCCGTGTTTTTTTACCTGAAATAAGTGAAATTTCTGTAATTTTGCCCCAAAATAAGGGGAATTTCTGACTTTTTGCCCTGAAATAAGGAGAATTTCTGTCTTTTTGCCCCAAAATAATGTTAATTTCTGCATTTTCCTTCAAAATTAGGGGAATATGTGCAATTTTGCTCATAATACGTGGAATTTCTGCCTTATTGCAACAAAATAAAGGGAATTTCTGCATTTTTGCACCAATATAAGGGGAATTTCTGAAATTTTGCTTTAAAATACGGGGAATTTTAACCTTATTGCCCGAAATAAAGTGGAATTTCTGCCTTTTTGCCCTGAAATATTTGAAATTTCCGCAATTTTACCCCAAATTAAGGGGAATTTCTGTTTTTGGCCCCAAAATTACAAGAATTTCTGCTTTTTGCCCCAAAATAAGGCAAATTTCGGACTTTTTGCCCTGAAATAAGTGAAATTTCTGCAATTTTGCCCCAAAATAAGGGGAATTTCTGCCTTTTTGCCAAAATAAGGGGAATTTCAGCATTTTACCTCCAAATAAGGGGAATTTCTGCCTTTTTCCCACATAATATGGGGAATTTCTGCCTATTGCCCCCAAATAAGAAAAATTTTTGCTTTTCTGCCCCAATTAACAGGAATTTCCTTCTATTTGCCACAAAGTAAAGGGAATTTCTGCCTTTTTGCCCCAAAATAACGGGAATTTCAGCTTGTTACCTCAAAATAAGGGGAATTTCTGAATTTTTGTTCCAAAATAAGGAAAATTTCTTCAATTTTGTACCAAAATAAAAGTAATTTCTGACTTTTTGCCCTGAAATAAATGAAATTTCTGCAATTTTGCCTGAAAAAAAGGGAAATTTGTGTCTTTTTGCCCCAAAATGAGGGGAATTTCTGCCTTTTTGCCACAAAATATAGGGAATTTCAGCATTTTACCTCAAAATAATGGGAATTTCAGCCTTTTGGCAACAAAATATGGGGAATTTCTGCCTTTTTGCCACAAAATAAGAAAAATTTCTGCAATTCTGTACCAAAATAAAATAAATTTTTACAATTTTCCCCGAAATAAGCGAAATTTCTGATTTTTGCCCCGAAATAAGGAGAATTTCTGTATTTTTGCCCCAAAATAAGGGGAATTTCTGCCTTTTTGCCCCAAAATTAGAGGAGTTTTTGCAATTTTGCTTCAAAATACAGGAAATTTCTGCCTCTTTTCCCGAAAATAAGAGGAACTTCTTCCGATTTGCCCCAAATAAAGGGAATTTCTGCATTTTTCCCCAATATTAGGGGAATTTCTGCAATTTTGCTCTAAAATACAAGGAATTTCTGCCTTTTTGCCTGAAATTAAGGAGATTTTCTGCATTTTTGCCCCCAAACAAGGGAAATTTCTGCAATTTTATCCCAAATAAGGGGAATTTCTGCCTTTTTGCCCCAATATAATGGGAATTTCTGCCTTTTTGCCCCACAATAAGAAAAATTTTTGCTTTTTTTCTCTGAAATAAGTGAAATTTCTGCAATTTTGCCTTAAAATAAAAGAAATTTCTTCAATTTTTTTCCATAATATAGGAATTTTCTGCAATTTTTCCCCAAAATAAAGGGAATTTCTGTTTTTTGTCCCCAAATAAGGGAAATTTCTGCAATTTTGTTCTAAATTAAGGGGAATTTCTGCCTTTTGCCTCAAAAGAAGGGGAATTTTTACCTTTTTGCCCCAAAATAAAGAAAATTACTGCATGTTTTACCCCAAAATTAGGTGAATTTCTGCAATTTTGCTCCAAAATACAAGGAATTTCTGCCTTTTTGCCCGAAAATAAAGAGAATGTATACCTTTTTGCCATAAAAAAGGGAAATTTCTTCATTTTTACCCTAAAATAAGGGGATTTTCCGCATTTTTGACAAAAAATAAGTGCAATTTCTGACTTTTCCCCAAAAATAAACGGAATTTCTGTCTTTTTGCCCCAAAATAAGCGGAATTTCTGACGTTTTGCTCTGAAATAAGTTAAATTTCTAAAATTTTTTCCCAAAATAAGGGAAATGTCTGCTTTTTGCCCCCAAATAAGGGGAATTTCTGCCTTTTTGCCCCAAAATAAGGGGAATTTCTGCATTTTTGCCCCAAAATAAGGGGAATTTCAGCCTTTCTACCTCAAAATAATGGGAATTTCTGCATTTCTGCCCCAAAATATGGAAAATTTCTGGCTTTTTGCCCAAAAATAAGAAAAATTTCTGAAATTTGGAACCAAAATAAAAGAAATTTCTGCCTTTTTGCCCCAAAATAAGAAAATTTCTGCTTTTTTTCCCTGAAATAAATGAAATTTCTGCAATTTTGCCCCAAAATAAGGGAAATTTCTACAATTTTGCCAAATGTACAGGAAATTTCTACAATTTTCCTCAAAATAAGAGGAATTTCTGACTTTTTGCTCCGAAAAAAAGGAGATTTTCTGTCTTTTTGCCCCAAAATAAGGAGAATTTCTGCCTTTTTGCCCGAAAATTATGAGAATTTCTGCAAATTTGCTTTAAAATACGGGGAATTTCGGCCTTTTAGCCCAAAATAAAGGGATTTTCTGAATTTTCCCCCAATATTTGGGGAATTTCTGCATTTTACCTCTAAATAAGGGGAATTTCTGCATTTTACCTCAAAATAAGAAGGATTTCTGCCTTTTGCCCCAAAATATGGCTAATTTCTGCCTTTATGTTCAAAAATAAGGAAAATTTCTTCAATTTTGTATCATAATAAAATAAATTTCTGCTTTTTGCCCCAAAATAAGGGGAATTTCTGACTTTTTGCCCTGAAATAAATGAAATTTCTGCAATTTTGCCCGAAAATAAGGGAAATTTGTGCCTTTTTTCCCCAAATTAAGGGGAATTTCTGCCTTTGCCCCAAAATATGGGGAATTTCAACATTTTACCTCAAAATAAGGGGAATTTCAGCCTTTTTGCACCAAAATATGGAGAATTTCTGCCTTTTTGCCCCAAAATAAAGGGAATTTCTGCATTTTTGCACCAATATTAGGGGAATTTCTGCAATTTTGCTCCAAAATACGGGTCATTTCTGCCTTTTTGCCCGAAATTAAGTGGAATTTCTGCCATTTTGTCCCGAAATAAGTGAAATTTCTTCAATTTTAGCCAAAAATTAGGGATTTCATCTTTTTGCCCCAAAATAAGTGGAATTTCTGCCATTTTGCCCTGAAATATTTGAAATTTCTGCAATTTTACCACAAAATAAGGGGAATTTCTGCCTTTTTGCCCCAAAATAAGGGGAATTTCAGCCTTTTTACCTCATAATAATGGGAATCTCTGCCTTTTTGCCCTAAAATATGGAAAATTTCTGTATTTTTGCCCCAAAATAAAGAAAATTTCTGCAATTTTGTACCAAAATAAAAGTAATTTCTGCATTTTGTCCCAAAATAAGAGAAATTTCCGTGTTTTTTACCTGAAATAAGTGAAATTTCTGTAATTTTGCCCCAAAATAAGGGGAATTTCTGACTTTTTGCCCTGAAATATGGAGAATTTCTGTCTTTTTGCCCCAAAATAATGTTAATTTCTGCATTTTCCTTCAAAATTAGGGGAATATGTGCAATTTTGCTCAAAATACGTGGAATTTCTGCCTTATTGCAACAAAATAAAGGGAATTTCTGCATTTTTGATCCAATATAAGGGGAATTTCTGAAATTTTGCTCCAAAATACGGGGAATTTTAACCTTATTGCCCGAAATAAAGTGGAATTTCTGCCTTTTTGCCCTGAAATATTTGAAATTTCCGCAATTTTACCCCAAAATAAGGGGAATTTCTGTTTTTGGCCCCAAAATTACAAGAATTTCTGCTTTTTGCCCCAAAATAAGGCAAATTTCAGACTTTTTGCCCTGAAATAAGTGAAATTTCTGCAATTTTGCCCCAAAATAAGGGGAATTTCTGCCTTTTTGCCAAAATAAGGGGAATTTCAGCATTTTACCTCCAAATAAGGGGAATTTCTGCCTTTTTCCCACATAATATGGGGAATTTCTGCCTATTGCCCCCAAATAAGAAAAATTTTTGCTTTTCTGCCCCAATTAACAGGAATTTCCTCCTTTTTGCCACAAAGTAAAGGGAATTTCTGCCTTTTTGCCCCAAAATAACGGGAATTTCAGCTTGTTACCTCAAAATAAGGGGAATTTCTGAATTTTTGTTCCAAAATAAGGAAAATTTCTTCAATTTTGTACCAAAATAAAAGTAATTTCTGACTTTTTGCCCTGAAATAAATGAAATTTCTGCAATTTTGCCCGAAAAAAAGGGAAATTTTTGTCTTTTTGCCCCAAAATGAGGGGAATTTCTGCCTTTTTGCCACAAAATATAGGGAATTTCAGCATTTTACCTCAAAATAAGGGGAATTTCAGCCTTTTGGCAACAAAATATGGGGAATTTCTGCCTTTTTGCCACAAAATAAGAAAAATTTCTGCAATTCTGTACCAAAATAAAATAAATTTTTACAATTTTCCCCGAAATAAGGGAAATTTCTGATTTTTGCCCCGAAATAAGGAGAATTTCTGTATTTTTGCCCCGAAATAAGGGGAATTTCTGCCTTTTTGCCCCAAAATTAGAGGAGTTCTTGCAATTTTGCTTCAAAATACAGGAAATTTCTGCCTCTTTTCCCGAAAATAAGAGGAACTTCTTTCGATTTGCCCCAAATAAAGGGAATTTCTGCATTTTTCCCCAATATTAGGGGAATTTCTGCAATTTTGCCTGAAATTAAGGAGATTTTCTGCATTTTTGCCCCCAAACAAGGGAAATTTCTGCAATTTTATCCCAAATAAGGGGAATTTCTGCCTTTTTGCCCCAATATAATGGGAATTTCTGCCTTTTTGCCCCACAATAAGAAAAATTTTTGCTTTTTTTCTCTGAAATAAGTGAAATTTCTGCAATTTTGCCTTAAAATAAAAGAAATTTCTTCAATTTTTTTCCATAATATAGGAATTTTCTGCAATTTTTCCCCAAAATAAAGGGAATTTCTGTTTTTTGTCCCCAAATAAGGGAAATTTCTGCAATTTTGTTCTAAATTAAGGGGAATTTCTGCCTTTTGCCTCAAAAGAAGGGGAATTTTTACCTTTTTGCCCCAAAATAAAGAAAATTACTGCATGTTTTACCCCAAAATTAGGTGAATTTCTGCAATTTTGCTCCAAAATACAAGGAATTTCTGCCTTTTTGCCCAAAAATAAAGAGAATGTATACCTTTTTGCCATAAAAAAGGGAAATTTCTTCATTTTTACCCTAAAATAAGGGGATTTTCCGCATTTTTGACAAAAAATAAGTGCAATTTCTGACTTTTCCCCAAAAATAAACGGAATTTCTGTCTTTTTGCCCCAAAATAAGCGGAATTTCTGACGTTTTGCTCTGAAATAAGTTAAATTTCTAAAATTTTTTCCCAAAATAAGGGAAATGTCTGCTTTTTGCCCCCAAATAAGGGGAATTTCTGCCTTTTTGCCCCAAAATAAGGGGAATTTCTGCATTTTTGCCCCAAAATAAGGGGAATTTCAGCCTTTCTACCTCAAAATAATGGGAATTTCTGCATTTCTGCCCCAAAATATGGAAAATTTCTGGCTTTTTGCCCAAAAATAAGAAAAATTTCTGAAATTTGGAACCAAAGTAAAAGAAATTTCTGCCTTTTTGCCCCAAAATAAGAAAATTTCTGCTTTTTTTTCCCTGAAATAAGTGAAATTTCTGCAATTTTGCCCCAAAATAAGGGAAATTTCTACAATTTTGCCAAATGTACAGGAAATTTCTACAATTTTCCTCAAAATAAGAGGAATTTCTGACTTTTTGCTCCGAAAAAAAGGAGATTTTCTGTCTTTTTGCCCCAAAATAAGGAGAATTTCTGCCTTTTTGCCCGAAAATTATGAGAATTTCTGCAAATTTGCTTTAAAATACGGGGAATTTCTGCCTTTTAGCCAAAAATAAAGGGATTTTCTGAATTTTCCCCCAATATTTGGGGAATTTCTGCATTTTACCTCTAAATAAGGGGAATTTCTGAATTTTACCTCAAAATAAGAAGGATTTCTGCCTTTTGCCCCAAAGTATGGCTAATTTCTGCCTTTATGTTCAAAAATAAGGAAAATTTCTTCAATTTTGTATCATAATAAAATAAATTTCTGCTTTTTGCCCCAAAATAAGGGGAATTTCTGACTTTTTGCCCTGAAATAAATGAAATTTCTGCAATTTTGCCCGAAAATAAGGGAAATTTGTGCCTTTTTTCCCCAAATTAAGGGGAATTTCTGCCTTTGCCCCAAAATATGGGGAATTTCAACATTTTACCTCAAAATTAGGGGAATTTCAGCCTTTTTGCACCAAAATATGGAGAATTTCTGCCTTTTTGCCCCAAAATAAAGGGAATTTCTGCATTTTTGCACCAATATTAGGGGAATTTCTGCAATTTTGCTCCAAAATACGGGTCATTTCTGCCTTTTTGCCCGAAATTAAGTGGAATTTCTGCCATTTTGTCCCGAAATAAGTGAAATTTCTTCAATTTTAGCCAAAAATTAGGGATTTCATCTTTTTGCCCCAAAATAAGTGGAATTTCTGCCATTTTGCCCTGAAATATTTGAAATTTCTGCAATTTTACCCCAAAATAAGGGGAATTTCTGCCTTTTTGCCCCAAAATAAGGGGAATTTCAGCCTTTTTACCTCATAATAATGGGAATCTCTGCCTTTTTGCCCTAAAATATGGAAAATTTCTGTATTTTTGCCCCAAAATAAAGAAAATTTCTGCAATTTTGTACCAAAATAAAAGTAATTTCTGCATTTTGTCCCAAAATAAGAGAAATTTCCGTGTTTTTTACCTGAAATAAGTGAAATTTCTGTAATTTTGCCCCAAAATAAGGGGAATTTCTGACTTTTTGCCCTGAAATATGGAGAATTTCTGTCTTTTTGCCCCAAAATAATGTTAATTTCTGCATTTTCCTTCAAAATTAGGGGAATATGTGCAATTTTGCTCAAAATACGTGGAATTTCTGCCTTATTGCAACAAAATAAAGGGAATTTCTGCATTTTTGCACCAATATAAGGGGAATTTCTGAAATTTTGCTCCAAAATACGGGGAATTTTAACCTTATTGCCCGAAATAAAGTGGAATTTCTGCCTTTTTGCCCTGAAATATTTGAAATTTCCGCAATTTTACCCCAAAATAAGGGGAATTTCTGTTTTTGGCCCCAAAATTACAAGAATTTCTGCTTTTTGCCCCAAAATAAGGCAAATTTCTGACTTTTTGCCCTGAAATAAGTGAAATTTCTGCAATTTTGCCCCAAAATAAGGGGAATTTCTGCCTTTTTGCCAAAATAAGGGGAATTTCAGCATTTTACCTCCAAATAAGGGGAATTTCTGCCTTTTTCCCACATAATATGGGGAATTTCTGCCTATTGCCCCCAAATAAGAAAAATTTTTGCTTTTCTGCCCCAATTAACAGGAATTTCCTCCTTTTTGCCACAAAGTAAAGGGAATTTCTGCCTTTTTGCCCCAAAATAACGGGAATTTCAGCTTGTTACCTCAAAATAAGGGGAATTTCTGAATTTTTGTTCCAAAATAAGGAAAATTTCTTCAATTTTGTACCAAAATAAAAGTAATTTCTGACTTTTTGCCCTGAAATAAATGAAATTTCTGCAATTTTGCCCGAAAAAAAGGGAAATTTGTGTCTTTTTGCCCCAAAATGAGGGGAATTTCTGCCTTTTTGCCACAAAATATAGGGAATTTCAGCATTTTACCTCAAAATAAGGGGAATTTCAGCCTTTTGGCAACAAAATATGGGGAATTTCTGCCTTTTTGCCACAAAATAAGAAAAATTTCTGCAATTCTGTACCAAAATAAAATAAATTTTTACAATTTTCCCCGAAATAAGGGAAATTTCTGATTTTTGCCCCGAAATAAGGAGAATTTCTGTATTTTTGCCCCGAAATAAGGGGAATTTCTGCCTTTTTGCCCCAAAATTAGAGGAGTTCTTGCAATTTTGCTTCAAAATACAGGAAATTTCTGCCTCTTTTCCCGAAAATAAGAGGAACTTCTTTCGATTTGCCCCAAATAAAGGGAATTTCTGCATTTTTCCCCAATATTAGGGGAATTTCTGCAATTTTGCCTGAAATTAAGGAGATTTTCTGCATTTTTGCCCCCAAACAAGGGAAATTTCTGCAATTTTATCCCAAATAAGGGGAATTTCTGCCTTTTTGCCCCAATATAATGGGAATTTCTGCCTTTTTGCCCCACAATAAGAAAAATTTTTGCTTTTTTTCTCTGAAATAAGTGAAATTTCTGCAATTTTGCCTTAAAATAAAAGAAATTTCTTCAATTTTTTTCCATAATATAGGAATTTTCTGCAATTTTTCCCCAAAATAAAGGGAATTTCTGTTTTTTGTCCCCAAATAAGGGAAATTTCTGCAATTTTGTTCTAAATTAAGGGGAATTTCTGCCTTTTGCCTCAAAAGAAGGGGAATTTTTACCTTTTTGCCCCAAAATAAAGAAAATTACTGCATGTTTTACCCCAAAATTAGGTGAATTTCTGCAATTTTGCTCCAAAATACAAGGAATTTCTGCCTTTTTGCCCAAAAATAAAGAGAATGTATACCTTTTTGCCATAAAAAAGGGAAATTTCTTCATTTTTACCCTAAAATAAGGGGATTTTCCGCATTTTTGACAAAAAATAAGTGCAATTTCTGACTTTTCCCCAAAAATAAACGGAATTTCTGTCTTTTTGCCCCAAAATAAGCGGAATTTCTGACGTTTTGCTCTGAAATAAGTTAAATTTCTAAAATTTTTTCCCAAAATAAGGGAAATGTCTGCTTTTTGCCCCCAAATAAGGGGAATTTCTGCCTTTTTGCCCCAAAATAAGGGGAATTTCTGCATTTTTGCCCCAAAATAAGGGGAATTTCAGCCTTTCTACCTCAAAATAATGGGAATTTCTGCATTTCTGCCCCAAAATATGGAAAATTTCTGGCTTTTTGCCCAAAAATAAGAAAAATTTCTGAAATTTGGAACCAAAGTAAAAGAAATTTCTGCCTTTTTGCCCCAAAATAAGAAAATTTCTGCTTTTTTTTCCCTGAAATAAGTGAAATTTCTGCAATTTTGCCCCAAAATAAGGGAAATTTCTACAATTTTGCCAAATGTACAGGAAATTTCTACAATTTTCCTCAAAATAAGAGGAATTTCTGACTTTTTGCTCCGAAAAAAAGGAGATTTTCTGTCTTTTTGCCCCAAAATAAGGAGAATTTCTGCCTTTTTGCCCGAAAATTATGAGAATTTCTGCAAATTTGCTTTAAAATACGGGGAATTTCTGCCTTTTAGCCAAAAATAAAGGGATTTTCTGAATTTTCCCCCAATATTTGGGGAATTTCTGCATTTTACCTCTAAATAAGGGGAATTTCTGAATTTTACCTCAAAATAAGAAGGATTTCTGCCTTTTGCCCCAAAGTATGGCTAATTTCTGCCTTTATGTTCAAAAATAAGGAAAATTTCTTCAATTTTGTATCATAATAAAATAAATTTCTGCTTTTTGCCCCAAAATAAGGGGAATTTCTGACTTTTTGCCCTGAAATAAATGAAATTTCTGCAATTTTGCCCGAAAATAAGGGAAATTTGTGCCTTTTTTCCCCAAATTAAGGGGAATTTCTGCCTTTGCCCCAAAATATGGGGAATTTCAACATTTTACCTCAAAATTAGGGGAATTTCAGCCTTTTTGCACCAAAATATGGAGAATTTCTGCCTTTTTGCCCCAAAATAAAGGGAATTTCTGCATTTTTGCACCAATATTAGGGGAATTTCTGCAATTTTGCTCCAAAATACGGGTCATTTCTGCCTTTTTGCCCGAAATTAAGTGGAATTTCTGCCATTTTGTCCCGAAATAAGTGAAATTTCTTCAATTTTAGCCAAAAATTAGGGATTTCATCTTTTTGCCCCAAAATAAGTGGAATTTCTGCCATTTTGCCCTGAAATATTTGAAATTTCTGCAATTTTACCCCAAAAAAAGGGGAATTTCTGCCTTTTTGCCCCAAAATAAGGGGAATTTCAGCCTTTTTACCTCATAATAATGGGAATCTCTGCCTTTTTGCCCTAAAATATGGAAAATTTCTGTATTTTTGCCCCAAAATAAAGAAAATTTCTGCAATTTTGTACCAAAATAAAAGTAATTTCTGCATTTTGTCCCAAAATAAGAGAAATTTCCGTGTTTTTTACCTGAAATAAGTGAAATTTCTGTAATTTTGCCCCAAAATAAGGGGAATTTCTGACTTTTTGCCCTGAAATATGGAGAATTTCTGTCTTTTTGCCCCAAAATAATGTTAATTTCTGCATTTTCCTTCAAAATTAGGGGAATATGTGCAATTTTGCTCAAAATACGTGGAATTTCTGCCTTATTGCAACAAAATAAAGGGAATTTCTGCATTTTTGCACCAATATAAGGGGAATTTCTGAAATTTTGCTCCAAAATACGGGGAATTTTAACCTTATTGCCCGAAATAAAGTGGAATTTCTGCCTTTTTGCCCTGAAATATTTGAAATTTCCGCAATTTTACCCCAAAATAAGGGGAATTTCTGTTTTTGGCCCCAAAATTACAAGAATTTCTGCTTTTTGCCCCAAAATAAGGCAAATTTCTGACTTTTTGCCCTGAAATAAGTGAAATTTCTGCAATTTTGCCCCAAAATAAGGGGAATTTCTGCCTTTTTGCCAAAATAAGGGGAATTTCAGCATTTTACCTCCAAATAAGGGGAATTTCTGCCTTTTTCCCACATAATATGGGGAATTTCTGCCTATTGCCCCCAAATAAGAAAAATTTTTGCTTTTCTGCCCCAATTAACAGGAATTTCCTCCTTTTTGCCACAAAGTAAAGGGAATTTCTGCCTTTTTGCCCCAAAATAACGGGAATTTCAGCTTGTTACCTCAAAATAAGGGGAATTTCTGAATTTTTGTTCCAAAATAAGGAAAATTTCTTCAATTTTGTACCAAAATAAAAGTAATT